>NC_084591.1:3510930-3624999 GCF_033807715.1 Cololabis saira
ACGTGTTGCCTAGCAACAAGCGTCCAAATTCAACGGGAAAAAAAAATTAAAAATCAAAGGTCAATATCGCAAAAACTGTAATAATTGGCATAATGAGGTTGTACGTTCGTTATTGCCAATCGGGCCGAGTGTTTGAAAGTTTGAACGATGTCTCTACGATAAAGTTCGGCCGAGCAATAAGCGTCCAAATTTTCGCCTTTTTTTTTGCTTTTTGGCAACTAGCGTTGCCACGGTAACCCCTATTACTGAGAAAAGTAATGCCCATCGAGGCACGATGGAGACGCATCCAACGATGTATGACATGCATGGGTGCACGTTGCGGTTCGGGCCGTATTAACGGACGAAAAAAGAGTGCGGAATAAGAATAATAAGAAAAGGGAAACCTTTTCTGTATACCATTATATCGCCTTCATTTTCATGTTTTTCCTCATTTTTTCGGGCGTGTTTTATTTTTTGGGGATTTTTTTTTTCCACATCAGAGCGGGGTCATGCTGTACACCCGCTGGTGTGACGTGGGACTTTTGCGACTTTAGCTTGTTAGCAAAATGCTAGCAACAATGCCCTTTGGGCCATTCTGGACGATTGCAATATGGTCATGCCACTACTTGGCATGCCCATAAAAATATGATACGTTTTATTTGCAATATACTCAGCATTTTGAATGAAATAAAGTGCTACAGAGTAAAAACATGGGTATTAGGTTATATCTCTATATCATTTATATTTATATATAATTTTCAATTATTTATTTCCTATTACAAGGAAATAAAAACTTGCTCCACTGGCAGATTATTCTACTTATTTCTAGTGAAAATGTGCTTTAAACAAATGAAAATCTAAAAACAAGTATTTTAAGTGTAATGGGACTTATTTTGACTAGAAATTGGACATTTGGGCAAGAAATAAAGACAAATGTTCTTGGAAAGAATTTACGTGTTTGCAGTGAAGATAGACCTGATGTCCTCAAACGAGTACTTCATGTTTACAGACGTTGTAGCTTGCTAATATTACTCAAATATATCAAAAAAGCATGCCATGTGAAGCTGCAGACGTTATTGTGCATAAATATACTAGTTTCAATGATAAAATTAGGTTAGGATGTTTACCTTGTCCATATTTCTGTCGGGAGCTGCCATAGAAGACTTTCATTGAGATCCCAGCCATCTTGTTTTTTCCCAAGTTAGTGTAATTTCATTATGAGACCACTAGATGGTGCAGACGGGGGTCCCGGATGAGGACAATGGGTCAATGTTTGTACAAATGAAGTATCATGGCGCAGAACTATGGAGGATTTTTTGTGCCAAAATTAAATAAATAAATACATAATTAATTAATTAAAATGGGAATGAAATATTTCATTAATTAATTAAATGTGTCATTAATTAATTAAAATACAATTCATTTGAAGTACAAATATATATTTAATATTTCAGCATTTAATTAATTAATGACACATTTAATTAATGATTTCGTGTTGTGTGTGAATCATGAAATGTAAAACTGCATTTAATTAATTAATGACACATTTAATTAATGATTAATTAATTAATTAAATGCTGAAATAATAAATATATATTTTTACTTAAAATGAATTGTATTTTAATTAATTAATGACATATTTCATTCTAATTTTAATTAATTAATGACACATTTAATAATTAATGATATATTTAATTCCCATTTTAATTAATTAATGATGTATTTATTAATTTAATTTTGGCACAAAAAAATCCTCCATACAGAACAGCAGAAATGGAATGTCCTCATATGAGAACGCAGGGTCTCAGGAGGCTAAAATACTATTATATAAATAATAATAATATTTAAATAATACATTTAAACCATGTCTGTGTTTTCTGTGAATAAAATGCGAGTTTATGAATTTATCTGTAGATCCGTCTCAGTTTTTATTCTTACAGCCTCACGACCTTTTAGGAAACGTTCGTCTTAAATGAAAACCAGCGATGGTAAAACATGGTGGGTGTGGGTGAAAACCCACCGTTTTGCCGTGCAGGCTGGGCGCGCTGACGGTGTGTGTGATGTAGCCGGACGGCGGCATGGAGCGTCTCTCGATGGTGGCGGCCTGTAAGAGACGGAAACTCGTGTTTACGGCCGTTACGAGGATCATTCATGTCCTCGTCTTCATCACGGAGGACAATTATTACAGATGTGATGAAGAAAACTGATATTACAGCAGAACAGCAGCTCAACAACCCGAGGAAAGACCTGTTCATGGAAACAATGGAGCTTGGAAATAAAATAAAAAAATAAAATTTCTGAGGGCAAGTGTGTGTGTGTGTGTGTGTCTGTTTATATGAATATATGTATGTGTGTGTGTGTATGTGTGTATCTACAGTATATCTGTGTGTGTGTTAGGGATGGGCGGTATGGACTAAAAAATGTATCACGATAATTTCTGGCATTTATCCCGATAACGATTAAAATGACAATAAAAAAACCAATTCAACTCCACCTTTGTAAATATAAATCTATTAGATCAGCCATGTTTGAATGTAGAAATTGTAGAAATTTAAGCTGAAATGTCCAACATTTTCTCTAAAGAAAAGTTCATTTAGTTCAGGAGTTTTCAAAACTACTGGGATTAAAGTTCACCAGGCAAAATTGTAATGATGGAAAAAAAAAAAAAAAAAAAAAAAAAAAATGAATAAAAAAAAAAAAAAAAATCGATTTTTAGGAATTAATATGAGAATTGATTTAGAATCAGAAAATCGATTTTTTCAACACAGGGAAAAACCTGATGATGATGGTGAGGGTGTCCTACCTTCAGCATCTGGGACTTGGTCCTGCGGGGCGACACGGTGAAGGGGGCGTCCAGCAGGGCCCCGGCCCCCCCGGTCCCCCCGGGCCGCACCGTCACCCGCCCGGCCGGCGTGTGCGGCCTCCGCGTGGGCGACAGGGTGCGGCTGCTCCCCGGCGGCGGGACGTCGGCGGACGACGGCGGCACCGACACGCAGCGGGGGGGGCCCCCCTCGGACCGGGGGGGCCCCGTGGACGGGGGCCGGGGCCCGAACGGGTACTCGGGGGCCGGCGTGTAGAGCGGCGCCGTGGGGCTGCCGTGGCGGAACTGGTGGCGCTGCTGCCACTCGTAGAGCTGCCAGACCGGGCCGGCCCCCCCCGGGCCCCCCGGGCCCCCCGGGCCGCCCTGGTCCGGCCCCAGACGGAAGTGGCTCAGCCGGTCCTGGGCGTACTTGTACTCGCCCAGGCGGCCGGGGGGCGGGCTCTGGCGGAGGGGTCTGGGCAGGGTCTGGTAGGCGTCCAGGGTGGTGTAGCGGTGCTGGGTGGGGGGGGTCCGGCGGGGCAGGGTGTTCTCCCTGGAGGGGGGACTGTGGGGGGGGGGGGGGGCAGAAGAAACAACAGTTTTAGTAAAACGTATCATCGTCCTAACGGGACCCGGGTCCGTTCCTCCAGGCACTAAAGAGCCGCATGCGGCTCTTTAGTGCCGCCCTAGTGGCTCCTGAAGCTTTTTCAAAAACGTTTGACCTTTTTTTTCCTTTTATTCTTCTTTTTTTCCTTTTTTTTTCTTTTTCTTCTTTTTTTCTTCCTTTTTCCTTTCCTTTTTAATCTCGACATTTAGATTTTTTTCTCGAAATTTTGACTTTTTTCCCGACATTTTGACTTTTTTCTCAACATTTCGACTTTTTTCTCAAAGTGCTCCTGGAGCTTTTTCAAAAACGTTTGACCTTTTTTTTTCCTTTTTTTCTTCTTTTTTTCCTTTCCTTTTTAATCTCGACATTTAGATTTTTTTCTAGAAATTTTGACTTTTTTCTCGACATTTTGACTTTTTCTCGAGATTGTAGTTCAACATTAATCTCGACATTTTGACTTTTTTCTCGAAATTTTGACTTTTTTCTCAACATTTCGACTTTTTTCTCAACATTTCGACTTTTTTCTCAAAGTGCATAATGAAAAAAATTATCTCCCCCCAGTTCTAACTAATATAGAAACATGCAGCATGTGTTGTCTTCATTCTAAGGCTGATACAAGACTTTTAATTTTTTGCGGCTCCAGACATATTTGTTTTTTGTGTTTTTGGTCCAATATGGCTCTAAAACATTTTGGGTTGCCGACCCCTGGACTAGACAGTAAAGTTGCTTTGGTCAATGAGAATTCTGACAACCGTATTTTCGCGATCATACGGCGCGCCGTGTGGAAAGGCACTCAGTTATGTGTGCCATTTCTGTATTTAACACACACACACGGCGCACCGAACAAAAAGGCGCCGTCTACACACACAAATGGCGCGCCGCCTTACAACAACACACACAAGCATACAAGTGTGCATATTTAAAAATAAAGCGGGAGCAAAACTGAGTTTGATTGTGCTTTAGTTAAAGGAGCTTGAGGCTCCTTTTAAGAAATGAGACTCTCTAGCGCCACCGTTCACCACGACGGCCGTCGGGGGTACTGCAGCCAACAGTGAAGCCGGTGTCGGTGCTTTTTTTTCCCACCTGCTTTTTTTTCCCGGCTCCCCGTACGTGATGACGTTCCGTCTTGTGATTGGCTTTTGAACGTACGTGATGACGTTCCGTCTTGTGATTGGCTTTTGACCGTCATAATACATTATATAAATATAATTTAAAAAATGTAACGTCAACTAAGCGTTCTGATAATTCCTTGTATATGTTTCTTCTCCCTTTTACCTCCACTATGATCTGCTGCTTCTGACTTTACAGAAGTGTATGTCTCTATATGTTCTCATTGTTGAATCTGTAAATGTCTAAGCAAAATAGTCATAATACATTATATAAATATAATTTAAAAAATGTAACGTCAACTAAGCGCTCACTGATTAATCCGCAATTGTCAAAAAAGACGTTTTGAATGTGAAGACATGGTGAAAAACTACCTTCCTAGTTTAACATGGCAAAAAAATACCATCGCGGGGAAAAAATGCACACTTCCGGGGAAAATATTGCAGCCCGATACAATCTGGTACCCACACCGGCACGGGAGAACGGGGAGAACGTGCATGCAGCGTCATGTGACGTCACATCCACAGGACAGCGCGGGAAATTCGGGACCGAATTGCAGCACATTTTGCAGCACACAGCCTGTTCAAGGCAACGGAGAGATACACTAGAGGAATCATTCTTTTGGGTTTGGAACGCTTCATCTGACATTATTACTAGAAAACTTAAAACGTTTACGAATTGTTTTCATAAATCCTGCCTCAAGCTCCTTTAAGTTTTTGTGAGAAGATGCTGCTTATTATAAGGTACGTCTCCAACTGAGGAGAATCCGGGATATGCAGAATGTGCATTTATTTTTTCATCTATCAGTTTTATTCAACTTTCTAGGCCCCACTGGCCACATTTTGTTATTGTCTTTCACGCTGTCATATATAATTTGTGATGTTGTCAAGGAATGTCTGTGTTTTTCTTCAATAAATGGAGGTTTTTCAATAATGTTTGAAATTTTTTTCTTCTTTTTTTCTCTTTTTTATTTGCTTGTTTTCTTCTTTTTTTCCTTTTTTTTCTTACTTTTTCCTTTTTTTTTCTCGACATTTCGACTTTTTTCTCGAGATTTTACTTCAACATTAATCTTGACATTTCGACTTTTTTCTCAACATTTCGACTTTTATCTCGAAATTTTGACTAATAAAGTAAAAATCAGAGCTAAACGGGGAGCCGGGGACGTACCCTCGGTGCTCGGCCTTCTGGACCTGCACCCACTGCTCCACCTGGTCCAGGGTGCTCCTCCTCCACTCCATCCGGTCGGGGCCGGCCGGCTCCGGGACCCTCTGGTAGGTTCCGGCCGCGATGCCGTTGGGCTCCAGGATGGGGGACGGCGTGGACACCAGGCCGTTCCTGGTGGGGAGGGTGGAGGCGGGCCGGGACGGGGCCCGGGACACCGGCGCCGAGGCCGAGGCGTGCTCCCCCGAGGGCGGGGGGGCGGCGGGGTTGGAGGGCTGGGACGTGCGGGGGTCGTTCTCCGACGGCTCCGTCAGGCAGCTGCACAGCTCCTCCGGGTCCCGGTGCAGCGGCTCCAGCAGGACCTCGTGGACCGGTCTGGTCTGGAGGTGGTTGGTCTGGGGGACGGCCTGCTGCACCAGCCGCAACGAGTCTGCGGGTCTGGGGGACACAAGACCTGGTTAGTGGTCGGGCTGGGCGGTATGGATCAACAGTCATATCTCCATATTTTCTAGCTGAATGGCGATACTCGATATATATCCATATTTTTTCTGTGCCATAATCGGGGTTTTTTCTGAGGCAAACCCTTAAAAAAACAGTCAGTTTTAATACAAAGCCTCGTGCCAAATGTCACACAGGTTCCTTTATTAACATTAAACTTTATTTTTTGAAATTTTGACTTGACATTTTGACTTTTTTCTCGAAATTTTGACTATTTCCTCGACATTTCAACTTTTTTCTCAACACTTCGTCTTTTTTCTTGAAATTTTGACTTTTTTTTGCCATTTGCCTTCATTCTAAGGCTTATACAAGACTCTTCATTCTTTGCGGCTCCAGACATATTTGTTTTTGTGTTTTTGGTCCAATATGACTGACCCCTGCTCTAATAGGACCTGGTCCACGTAGCACCCTAGTAGAAACCAGGACTAGACACCAGAGGGCGCTCACGGCCCCCGGCTGGTCGAGGCAGCTGATTTAGCGCCGCCCTAGTGGCTCCAGGAGCTTTTTCAAAAATGTTTGACATTTTTTTCTTCTTTTTTTCCCTTTTTTCCATTTTTTCTCTTTTTTTATTTGCTTTTTTTTCTTATTTTTTTCTTTTTTTTCTTACTTTTTCCTTTTTTTCTCAACATTTCGTCTTTTTTCTTGAAATTTTGACTTGACATTTTGACTTTTTTTTCTCGACATTTCAACTTTTTTCTCAACATTTTGACTTTTTTCTCGAGATTGTACTTCAACATTAATCTCGACATTTTGACTTTTTTCTCGACATTTCTCCTTTTGCCATTTGCCTTCATTCTAAGGCTTATACAAGACTTTTCATTCTTTGCGGCTCCAGACATATTTGTTTTGTTTTTGTGTTGCCGACCGCTGCTCTAATAGGACCTGGTCCACGTAGCACGCTAGTAGAAACCAGGACTAGACACCAGAGGGCGCTCACGGCCCCGGCTGGTGGAGACAGCTGATCAGGTGAGTGTGTGAGTGTGTGTGTGTGTGTGTATATGTGTGTGTGTGTGTGTGTGTGTGTGTGTGTGTGTGTGTGTGTGTGTGTGTGTGTGTGTGAGTGTGTGTGAGTGTGTGTGAGTGTGTGTGAGTGTGTGAGTGTGTGTGTGTGTGTGTGTGTGTGTGTGTGTGTGTGTGTGTGTGTGTGTGTGTGTGTGTGTGTGTGTGTGTGTGTGTGTGTGTGTGTGTGTGTGTGTGTGTGTGTGTGTGTGAGTGTGTGTGTGTGTGTGTGTGTGTGTGTGAGTGTGTGAGTGTGTGTGTGTGTGTGTGTGTGTGTGTGTGTGTGAGTGTGTGTGTGTGAGTGTTTGGTCCCACCTGCCGGCCCTGCCGGCCCGGTCGGCCCGGTCCTGGACCAGCGCGGCCCGGTTCATGGCCCCCAGCCAGCTGCTCATGTCGTCCTGCGTGTCGGCGCTGAAGTAGTACGTCCTCATCCCCGGGTGCTCCGCCTGCGAGCCAATCACAGAGCTCTGAGTGTGGGAGCCCGCGTAGCCGGCCTGTGGGAAGAGAGGGGGCGGAGTCAGCCAGGGGGCGGAGCCAGCCAGGGGGCGGAGCCAGCCAGGGGGCGGAGTCAGCCAGGGGGCGGAGTCATTCGGAGGGGGCGGGGCAACGAGCAGGTTAATGCCATGCTGGGGGCGATGAGGAACCACAGAGAGACCTGGACCTGGTACCTGAATCTTCTAGAGGTGGGTGCAATTCATCGATGTGTCGATGCATCGCGATGCGTCACGTGACGATTTGGAATCGATTAATTAAAAAAAAAAATATATATATATATATATATATATATATATATATATATATATATATATATATATATATATATTTTTTTTTTTTTTAGTTATCCTATCCAGATTCCAGACTGAATAAGCTGCTGAATCATTTCATTTTCAAGAATGCACATTTGTTATTGTTCACTTGAAATATGGCAGATATGTTTACACTAAGTACATATCTAGTTTACTTGAATTAATGAACTCATTAAAACCATTTTCAGTGTTTTCCACCAATAGAGGGCGCTCTCATGCAAGTGCAGCTTTCCCTGGTCAAAGTTAAGGAAGTCAAAGAGCAAATGTTTACATAGTCATAAAATACATTATTTTGTGTCTTTGAAAAATACATGTCAAATGTTCAAAAAACCTTGTTATTTACTTAATGAGTGTTGTTAGAGGAACTGAGTTAATTGATTGGCTATTTATTTACAAATGTAGCCACAGATGAAGACAAAATCAATCTTGTATGGAAAAAAGCATTAAAAATCACAATAATCGAAGAATCGAAGCTCCAATAATCGAAATCGAATCGAATCGTGAGGTACCCTTGTTTGCACACCCCTAGAATCTTCCTGCTGAAGGAACCATCTACATCAGGGGTGTCAAACTCATTTTGCTTAGCGGGCCGGATTTGAGCCATTTTTTTCTCGCTCAAAATAACAAAAACGGTGCGAAATTTTTATTTTCTAATTCTTTTTTTTTTACTATTGTTATCTAATCCAATATCAGTTTAGTTAATTTTAAAGGAAATATGCACTTTGTTTACACTCTAATTATGTAAAATATATTTCTTCAGGATCTTTTCTTGAAATTTCTCGGGTTTTTTTTCAAATTATGTAAAATACTTTTAATATCATTTTACAAAGATAAACAGAAACAAGTATGTTTTTTTTATAGGAAATTTAATTAAAAGCAAAATCTTTCTTATTACATCCGACAGTGTTTCTTTGTGATTTAGAGATTTTTCCAGTACAATTAAGTGTATTTATTTTTAAAAATTGGCACGGATATTTACGCCAGTGTGCCGAAAAAGTCAGCACTTCTTTTTTAACTGTTTTACTTTGTCACTATCCTCGTATTCAAAACTGAAATTCTCCGAATAAATATCTTCTATCATCTTTTTCAGCAGTGATATTTTTCCTGCGAAAATATATAATAGTAGTTAGTTAATAAAAATAAACGACCGTCTACAAAGAAATAAAATCAGGAAATGCATTCTAGAAAACTAAAAAAAAATTAGAAAACTGCTTTATTTGTGGAATAATAATGGATTTGTAGAAGAAATATATTATCGGATATGCTGCGATTCATGGCAATTATTTATGCCTTCCTTTTTAGTGAATTAACATTTGTTTTTTTGCGTTGGAAACTTCTCTCAGGCTGCACATTTGACACCCCTGATCTACAGTTTTGTCGTCTACATTTCTGGCTGCAGCAGGATTTTTATCTAAGAAAGAAATAAAAAAGCTTACGTCGTATAATTAGCACTCAGACATCCGGGAACCGCGAGGAACCAAACTGTCTGGTATTTTCATATAAATGTGTGGAAACTACAAGGAAACACGGTTGTTGCTTGTTGTCAGAATTAGAGATGCACCGATCGATCGGCAACTGATCGGTATCGGCCCGATAATGGCCCTATCGGTTTTGATCGGAGATCAGAAAATAATAGTTCAAAGCCGATCAGATGACGTTTACAACAACAAACCGCCGCCCGCGCTGCGTTCCCAGTTCCCTCATCTCAGACTTAGGTCTCTACAAAACATCAACCCGTACGGCCTCGCCGGGACGGGAGTTTTACAATGTCCGAATACGACAACAAATTTGCAGTTTGCAAGTTAGGTCCAAAGCGGAAACCCCGAGGAATGTTACAAAAGAATTTCAACACAACGAAGCTGATAAGACATTTGAAGTTTTTCACACGAAGGAGGATATCGAGTTGCCAAAGTTGGCTGCTGCTAAGGCAGAGACAGAACAAGAGCAACGGCGCTAACTCCGCTGAACGTAACAGAGACCGATAAATGACAGCAAGAAAAATAAAGAACTACACCATAAGATTTTAATGTATATCGATATATTTTCAAACGCGATATGGTACGAGACAATATCGTTTATATCGATTTAAATTTTTTTTTTTTTTTTTTATGATTTTGATATAGCTTATTTTGTGACAAATTGACTTGAATGTTTTTATTTGAGATTTGCACAAATGTTTTGTTATTTGCACAACTGTCAACCTCAGTGGAAAAGTCTGCCTGTTACTGTCTACATTGTATTAATTGCACAGTGTATTTTAATTTAATTGTTATGCAGGAAAGGGATATTTGTTTTATTTTATTCAAGAAGCATTTTTATTCTATATATGCAGGCAGTTTATTTTTATTTCATTTGTTTTATACATGTTGATATTGTGCAGACCTCTGTTAATAAAGGAACCTGTGTGACATTTGGCACGAGGCTTTGTATTAAAACTGACTGTTTTTTTAAGGGTTTGCCTCAGAAAAAAATGAAGCTAACAGAGATGCTAACAGAGATGCTAACAGAGATGCTATGCTATAATGCTTTGGGGGAAACCCCAATTATGGTACTGAAAAATTATCGATATATATCGAGTATCGTCATTCAGCTAGAAAATATGGAGATATGACTTTTGGTCCATATCGCCCAGCCCTACCATAAGGTAATGAATTGATAGCTTTGATCATCAGCCGCTCTCTGTTGTAGAAGACGTCGGGTTTAGCCGCGTCGTTAGCAGCTTCGATCTGCAGTACGTGCAGCCGCGTCGTAAATATTTCACTGATAAATGACCGTCAGAGTTTTACCAGACTATATACATCTTAAGCCTCATGCAGGACGACAGTCGTGTCAGTCGCTTCACCAGTGACATCTGGAGTTTGAAGAGTTTTGCTTCACTCACAAGAGTTTCCTCACACGTGGCGGATGCTACCGCTAAAGCTTTAGCAAACCTTAATAATTCATAATTAATTTTTATTTTAAGATTTAATTCCTCTTTCCACAGGAAAACTAAGGTTTATAGTTTACAACTTGTATCAACTCTAAGAGTGACATGTCTGCTGTTGTGTGTGTTGGTGACATGTTGTACATAATTATTGCCACAGGAAAGCTTAAGGGTCCGTGGACTTCGCGGCCATCGGTTTTTTGTTTTGAAATGACAAAATAAAAATAGAGATATAATCCAAAATAATCCGTTTCCCATCTTTTGTTTTGCTAATAAAAAACGGAAAACGGAAAATGGATCATTTTTCCGTTATCCGATTTCATTGATGTGTTTGAAAAACGAAATTGGGAATTAAAAACAGCGAAAACTCGTTTCTCTATTTCCTATTCGTTTCCAACGGGGGGGGGCAGTCTGTTAGAGTTCAGTACATGTTATTGATTATTGATTGGACGCTGCAGCTGAACGGACTGTCACAACATCACTGCAGTTTCATGACGGAGTGAAGACAGATTACAGATTAAACTCAGGTTTCACTCCCAGGTTTCATATTTGATTTATTTTCTGTTTCAACATTAAAAAAATCTAAAACTGTTAATTTTCAATCTGATCAACAAAAGAACCAGAAACAACTTTCTTAATTTATTACTGCGCATGTGCAATCCCCCCATTTGTCCAATCCTTGTTTTCAGTATCCTCCAACGAATAGGAAATAGAGAAAAGAGTTTTCCACTCGCTGTTTTAATTCCCAATTTCGATTTTCAAACACATCAATGAAATCGGAAAACGGATAATGGATAATGGATAACGATCCGTTTTCCGTTTTTTATTATCAAAACAAAAGATGGGAAACTGATTACCAGATGACCAAATAGTCGCCCGCGCGCAAATACGCGCCTGTGCTCTAATAGCCGCCGGGGTCCGAGCCCATTTGGCATAATAAACGCCGGTTCAATTAAACGCCCGGGCGACTACCGGTAATAACCTGGTAATAACACTGTATTTGCATTGTATTGTGTACAGTATCGTTCATACTGCTCTGATCAGCTCTGTGTGTCGCCGTTACACAGACAAACTGTCTTTGTATATCAAAGCATGTGAAAGTCACAAAACGCCGCTCCAGCCATAACCGCTCAGCGCTCCAGTAACACTGCACCCCGCTCCGCTCCAAAAATGTTTGCATGCATATATATTAAAATCCCAAAATATCTGTACCGTTTCTGATTGGGTGTGTGCACTGCGAATCATTTTAAGACACAACAAAGAACGCGTACCGCAAAAGTTGTGTCTCGGCGGAGGAACCGACGTCCAGCAAAATGAGAAGAGAAAAAATAGGTTTTCTGAAGAGCAGACAGCGCACACACTGAAGCCTGATTTATGGTTCCGCGTTACACCAACGCAGAGCCTACGACGTAGGGTACGCGGCGACCCGCACCGTACGTGGAAATGCGCTCTTTTTTTCTGCTATTAAAACATGATTTGTAATGTGAATTTGCAAAACTTAAACTACAAATAAAAGTTTTTGACGTGACATCAGAGATTGCGCATGCTCTCTGTGAAAGGATGAGTCAAATCGGGTCGTAGCTGCTTCAACTGTGATTCCTTCACGAGGAGCGACCAGGATTTCAAACACACTTGATTTTATTGCGACCTCACGATTCGTGATCGGGAGCTCGTCGTGAGGTGTTGTGTTGTGTACAGTGTGTACAATTTTAGTTCCAGTGGTACTATGGGGATCTCATATGTTCTTTGTAAGTAATGGTCTGGTGCTACTCATTGCAAAAATAAATTGTAGCCTGGTGCAAATACCCGCCTGGTTCTTATAAACGCCTGGGGTCCAAGTGGATTTAGCATATTAAACGCCCGGGCTGCTAAATGGTCATCTACGGTATTTTGGATTATTTCTCTATTTTTATTTTGTCATTTCAAAACAAAAAACGGATGGGCACGAAGTCCACCTCGTCCATCAGGGAACCCTGCAGGGACGTTATGTTCTGAGGACGGTGTTTGTGTGGGAGGAAGCGGCAGATTCAGCAGACAGCAGAGGTCAGAGGTCAGCGGAGGAGGAGAGGGTTCCCGGCTAAAGCGAGAACCGTTTTCTGGCTCCGACTCGTTCATTCGGTCCCTGAGAAAAACGCCTCCGGAGGAGGAGGAAGCTGCAGACGGATATTTACTGGCAGGGAGTCCAACTACATGTTTTCAACATTCCTCTGTTTATTAAACAAAAATGAGAGAAAAAAATCATGTGGACGAAGCAGAACAACCTGCTTTTATTGAGTTTAGGAGCAGTTTGCTGCACCGACACCAGGACTGGGGATCCATTCAAATGTCAAGAATCGATTTGATTCTTAAGATTCAGAATCGATTATCAGGATTTGATTCAATCCGATTCCGATATTGATTTGGGTTAGTGTTATTAAAACTGTTTTTTGAGCTGTTGCATGAATTATATGACTGTAGTTCTGCAACATATTAATACTAGTATTATATTGAGATTAAACAGCAAGTATTGCAGCTAATGATGCTGTAAGGACCAATCAGCTCCCAGAATGCTGATAGAACTGAAACAGAAACATCGTGTGGGTCAGAATTACCAAACAGATCCAGGGAGGAAACAGAGACGGATGAAATCACTTTTATTTTTTCTCAAATTCCGTTTTTTATTTTTTCCATTTTCCGTGTTTTTGGTTTTTAATTTTTGAGAATTTGATTTTTAGTATTTTATGCAAATGTAACCCCAAGACAGTATATAAAGTAATGAAATATAGACAATTTATGCAATTATAACTGAAAACTTTAATGTTTTCATACTTTTAAATAGATTTAAAGGCAAAAACATGGCACTAGTTATTCTGGTGTCCAACAAAACATTCCTTTTTTGGGCAAAGACAAAAAAATGCCAAAGGTTATTTGTATGAAATAAATAACTAAGAAATTAATAACTCAAATAGGCCTTTTAATATCCATTTAAAGTGCAAAAAAACCCCAGCTCAACAGCGCATGTGTGAATTAAATGACTACTGGGATTAAAGTTCACTGGGTGAAAAAGTAATAATGAAAAAAAAAAATCGATCTTTAGACATACGAATCGATTTTTAGGAATTAATTCCTTTATTCCAAATAAAGAAACAATTATAAAAAAAAAGAAATAAGACTGAAAAAGTGGGCGTCGTCTTCCATTTGGGGTCCAGACATTACACCCATTACAACACTAGAGGGCGCCAGATATCTTTAAACGCTGAGCTTAACTCCCCAGGCCAAAGCCCTGGCACGAAGAAGAAGAATAAAAACAGCGGTAGGGCTGGGCGGTATGGACTAAAAAATTTATCACGATCATTTCTGGCATTTATCCTGATAACGATAAAAATGACGATAAAAACATACCAATTCAACTCCATCTTTGTAACTATAAATCTATCTCACTCTCAGATCCGCCATGTTTGTTACACAAAAACATCATCAACGGGAATTTATCTTCCTTCCTTCCTTCCTTCCTTCCTTCCTTCCTTCCTTCCTTCCTTCCTTCCTTCCTTCCTTCCTTCCTTCCTTCCTTCCTTCCTTCCTTCCTTCCTTCCTTCCTTCCTTCCTTCCTTCCTTCCTTCCTTCCTTCCTTCCTTCCTTCCTTCCTTCCTTCCTTCCTTCCTTCCAGCTTTACTTTTTTGACGGTTTATCGTGAACGGTAAAATATCGCCCATTCCTAAATAGCGGTAAGAAAGAAAAGAGAAGAAAATAAGAGAAGAGATAACAGAAAATGGACTAGACCAGGACTCAATCGGTGTTCTGCCAATCCCTGCTACCTGCTGATAAATGCTACTTTGTGGTTCTGCGCACGCGCACAGTTAATTTTCAAAGTTTGATTGCCACACCAATCATTTCTTCCACAATGTAAAATTGATAATATGGGATGTTGAGTATTTGATCCTTCAAAATACACGACCCATGACATGAATTGCATTACACTTTGCCTTTTTCCTTCAAATTTCACCTTTTATTCCGCCTTTTTTTTCTCTAAATTTCGCCTTTTTTCCGCCTTTTTTTTCTCTAAATTTCACATTTTTTTTCCTCTAAATTTAGCCTTTTTTTCTCTAAATTTTGCCTTTTTTTTCGCCTTTTTTTTCCTCAAAATTTTGCCTTTTTTTCTCAAAATTTTGCCTTTTTTCCTTCAAATTTCACCTTTTATTCCGCCTTTTTTTTCCTCTAAATTTTGCCTTTTTTCCACCTTTTTTTCTCTAAATTTCTCCTTTTTTCCGCCTTTTTTTCTCTCTATATTTTGCCTTTTTTTTCGCCTTTTTTCCTTCAAATTTCACCTTTTATTCTGCCTTTTTTTCCTCTAAATTTCACCTTTTATCCGCCTTTTTTTCTCTAAATTCCAACTGGAGCTCCAGGAGTTTCTCATTTCAGCTCCTGGTTCTCTTGACGGTCCCTGGTCCAGTCCAGCACAAAGGTATCCCATGATGCATTAGGGCTGGGCGATATATCAAGATTTTAATATATATCGATATATTTTCAACGGTACGAGACAATATCGTTTATATCGATTTAAAAAAAAAAAATTATTATTATTATTTTATTTTTTTTACAATTTTGATATAGCTTATTTTGTGACAAATTGACTTGAATGTTTTATTTGAGATTTTCACAAATGTTTTGTTATTTGCACAACTGTCAACCTCAGTGGAAAAGTCTGCCTGTTACTGTCTACACTGTATTAATTGTACGGTGTATTTTAATTTAATTGTTATGCAGGAAAGGGATATTTGTTTTATTTTATTCAAGAAGCATTTTTATTCTATACATGCAGGCAGTTTATTTTTATTTCATTTGTTTTATACATTTTGATATTGTGCAGACCTCTGTTAATAAAGGAACCTGTGTGACATTTGGCACGAGGCTTTGTATTAAAACTGACTGTTTTTTTAAGGGTTTTCAGAAAAAAATGAAGCTAACAGAGATGCTAACAGAGATGCTAACAGAGATGCTAACAGAGATGCTATGCTATAATGCTTTGGGGGAACCCCCAATTATGGCACAGAAAAAATATCGATATATATCGAGTATCAACATTCAGCTAGAAAATATCGAGATATGACTTTTGGTCCATATCGCCCAGCCCTATGATGCATCACCAGTGTTGCAGGTGTTTCCAGTAAATCATCAGGTATGACGTCTGCAAGCTCTGAGTTCTCCTGCTCGGGGGGGACGGGCTTCATGAGGCGACCCGCGGTTCCAGAGAGCCAGGAACCAGAGGCTGAGATCAGTCAGCCTCTGGTTCCTGAGAACCTGAGAACCAAAATTTCTCTAAATTTTGCCTTTTTTCGCCTTTTTTCCTTCAAATTTCGCCTTTTATTCCGCCTTTTTTCTCTCTAAATTTAGCCTTTTTTACGCCTTTTTATTTTCTAAATTTCGCCTTTTTTCGCCTTTTTTTCTCTCTAAATTTCCTGAGAACCAGGAACCAGATGTTGACATCAGTCAGCAGCTCCTGGTCTGAACCGCTGACGCGTCAAGGTTCCTCTAAGTATCTTGCTGAAAGCAGCTTCCTCCAGGAGCAGCTGTGGAAACAACAATCATTTAGTTCAGGGTTCCTGGGTATGAGTTCCTACCGACTATGCGTTATTCAGTCCTGTTTTAGGTAAAATCCCTCTTTTCTGGGCGTTTCTCTCTCATGTGCACCACTCCCTCTCTTTAGAGCTTCCTGTTTTCACCATGAATCATGGTCTGGTGTTCAGGAGCATCACGTTCTGCCCTCTGGCCACGAACGGTGACAAACTCTCTCTTTTGTCCAGACGCTATTTAAAGAACGACTGGAGTGGTGCAGATAAACGCGGAGCTCCGATAACGCCCTCCTCCCTCCCTCCCTCTCTCCTTCTCTCTCTACTAGAGTGCTGGATTCAGAGTGAATGTTCCAGCTTCCACTCAGACGTCAAACCTGAACGCTCAACAAACCATCCATCCATCGTCCATCCATCCATCGTCCATCCATCCATCGTCCATCCATCCATCGTCCATCCATCCATCGTCCATCCATCCATCGTCCATCCATCCATCCATCATCCATCCATCATCCATCCATCCACACCGTCTCCATCCGTTACTTTTTGGTAATGCTGTTCTGCAGACGACACCCAAGTTTATTACGGTGTTGATGCTTTATTTATGTAATTTATCAGATTATTGTTTTGCTGAAGCTGAAAGACAAAGATCTGCTGAACCAACTTCCTCGTTTGTTCACACAAACGTGTTAAATAAAGTTTATTATCACCTGGATGTTGCTTTGGATACAAATATCCCTTCACAAGTAACTGAAGAAAGTATCTTGCTGATGTCGTGGTTTAATTAGAGGAGGATAAATCTGTCAGGCATCTGGAGGTTTCCACAATAACAAAAACAATCCCAGGGAATTACATTTAAAAGAATAATAAAAGCCAGTTTGATGAAGAAATATCATGATAATTGTTACGTTAGGTGGGTTTTCTTTTTTCTCTCTCTTTTTAGCACCATTGTCATATTTTTTTTTCTTTGAATCAAAAAAGAATATGACTATCTGTGTTTGACCACAGCTATTTTGTGTTATTTTATAAATTCTTTCTTTTTAAATTACGTTTATTGGATAATATTTTTTTTTATATTACATTAATTGACGGATAAAATAAGATTAGTCTTCTTTCTGTTCCCTTTCATTCAAGGAAAGAGATTTGTTGTAATTATATTGAACTGTTTTGTTTTTCTTTTAATGAATGAAATAAGGAATAAAATGAAAAAAATAAATATAAAAAAAACTATTAGGAATATTCACTTCTTTCCACTGGAAGATGATTCTTGATGATAAAACACAGACTTTTGTGGAAAAGCACTTCCTGGTATTAAATTGGAGCTTTGGAGCTCTGCAGGAGTTTGCTGTGTCATGTTTTGAGCGATTAAAGACGACCTGAATGACCTCTGGTCGTCTGCTGGCCGGAGGTCAGAGCAACCCCACGCTTGTACATGAACATAAACGCTTGTACGTGCTTTCAGACTTCAATCGTTAACTTAACTCCAATAAAAATGCATAAAATATCAAAGGATATTTCATCAAAGTGTCCCAGATGTAAAAAGATGGAGGGGACATTTATGCATAATGTTCTGGGAATGTGACCGCTTACAAAATTATTGGAAACCAATTCATTCCCTAACACAACTAATCCTGGACAAAACATTTGATTTAAGCAGCAGTTTATATTTATTAAATGACACATATAATTTACAACTACATAACAAAAAATGCAGGATATCAATTTTGATCACTTACTTTGCATAAAAATGTATAGTTTTATTTTGGAAGAATGATTCCCCTCCATCTTTTAAGACTTTCATTGACCAAATCACAGCATTTCTACCATTAGAAAAGCTAACATTGGAAAAATATAACCGTGGCATCTTTTTCAAGAATTTTGGTTCCCATTATTTTCTGGCTTAGAGCTTCATTCATTATAAACTTCATTGTACGCTGATTGCTGTTTTATTGCTGTCATTTACTTTATGTATCCTATGTATCTGTAGGTATTTGAGTTTTGATGCCCCTACTGTTACTTTTTTTTTTTTTTTTTTTACAGTTTATTTATTTTTTATTTATTTTGTGTGTATGTTTTTGTGTTTTTTTTGGGGGGGGTGGAGGTGTGGGTTTGTAGGCGAGATTTGGCTTGTGTGCACAAAAGAAAATTGTAAGACCTAGGAGACTTAGGATGTTTGTGATTGCCTTTCTTTTGTGAAATAAAAAGATAGTGGACAAAAAAAAAAAAAGACTTCAATCGTTAGTTTTCTGTCCAGGGTTTTTCCCAACGTTGTTAGAAAAGCGCAGTGAGATGGATGAGTCCAAAACCAGGTGAAGCTTCACGGAGCCACGAACGGAGACGGAGGACAAGAAACACGAGACAGAAGTCACACATTTCAGCCAAAACCGGTTATTTTCTATGGAAGATTTTTTGTGCCAAAATTAAATAAATAAATAAATACATAATTAATTAATTAAAATGGGAATTAAATATATCATTAATTAATTAAAATACTCATTAATTAATTAAAATTAGAATGAAATATGTCATTAATTAATTAAAATACAATTCATTTTAAGTAAAAATATATATTTATTATTTCAGCATTTAATTAATTAATGACCCATTTAATTAATGATTTCGTGTTGCTGAATCATGAAATGTAAATGTAAAACTGTCAGTTTCATTTACTTAAAATGAATTGTATTTTAATTAATTAATGACATATTTCATTCTAATTTTAATTAATTAATGACACATTTAATTAATGATTTCGTGTTGCTGAATCATGAAATGTAAATGTAAAACTGTCAGTTTCATTTAATTAAAATGAATTGTATTTTAGTTAATTAATGACATATTTTATTCTAATTTTAATTAATTAATGACACATTTAATTAATTAATGATATATTTAATTCCCATTTTAATTAATTAATGATGTATTTATTTATTTAATTTTGGCACAAAAAATCCTCCATAATTTTCCAGGCATGCATCAGGAAACAGCGGTTGCAGGTTCTGCAGGGCTGCAGGACAGACACCGGGACACGAGGACAGCAGGACACACGGAGGACAGAGTACCTATTTACAGGAGGCTTTCAGCGGGCGGAGCCACACTCGGGAGGAGGAGGGTCCCGGCAGGCGGCCAATGGGAGGAGAGAGGGGAGAGGAGTCGTGAATGGAGGGAGGAGAGAGAGGTGGGGGGTCAAGGGTCAAGGGTTTCATACGTACAAAACCACTTTCCAGAAAGGTTTGGAGCAAAAACCTTACGGAAGAATATTAGGGCCAGGCAGGAGAAGAATAAAAATAATATTTTAGGGAGGAAGATTTTTTTTCTTGTTATGCACTTCGAGAAAAGAGTCGAAATGTTGAGAAAAAAGTCGAAATGTCGAGATTAATGTTGAAGTACAATTTCGAGAAAAAAGTCAAAATGTATTTCAACTTTATTCTCGAAATTTACTTTATTCACGAAATTCCGACTTTATTCACAAAATCTTTACTTTTTTCACGAACTTTCGACTTTTTTCTCAACATTTCAACTTTTTTCTTGAAATTGTATTTCAATATTAATCTCGACATTTCGACTTTTCTCTCGAAGTGCACATTAAAATATTCAAACTCAAATATTTTTTCTCCTGCATGGCGCTAATACTCTTCCGTAAAAACCTAAACCTGTAAGATGTTGACAGTTTTCAAAGTTTAACTCAGGAAGTCAGAGATCATCTGTGGTGCGTTCGATGACCCAGGACATAACGGGAAAATCCAACCTCATCCATCAGCTAGGAGATAAAAAAAAACTTTCCAGGACATAGATCCGCATTCTGGAGGGTTCTACAGAGAACTACTGACGGGTGTAAAGTCCTGAAGTGGTACCACGTCTAAAAAATACTCCCTGGACTGTGAAAATATCACAGCCGACCACCAGGTGGCGCTAACGCATCATTTTTTGTTGTTCGCAAACGGCCAGCAACATGAAACGAGACGAAGAAAAACACAGCAGACAACGGATGATGCTTGTGTTTTTGTTGAACATACAACGCGGCCGTAGCGATTGAGATTAAAAGAAACCCCCAGCCGGACCATATTATACCCATTTTCCACCAAACCGGTTCCAGAGCTGGTTCTGGTTCACAACTCGTTCAACTTGGAACCAGCTGAGAACCGGTTTGTTTTCCATAGCTTGGGTGCTAAGTAGGGGTGGGCAAAAATATCGATATGGCAATATATCGCAATACTTTTCCAGCTGATTCAATATCGATATTCAAAATTTGAATATCGATTTTTTTTTTTTTTATATTTTTTATCCCCGATTTTTCCCCATTATATCCCCCAGTGCTCCTACCTAAGTGACAGTCCTGGGCATTGCCACTCTCTACCAACCCTGGGACGGCCCTGCACTGAGCTCCGGTTTTATTTCACGTTTTATTTAATTTTATAATTTATTTTTTATATAACACAATTGCCTGTCCTTAAAAAAAGAAAAATAATGGACAGAGGTTTATTTATTTATGGATTTATATCTATACTGACTGATCACTGTGCCTGTCCTTGGTTTTAGTTCCATCTTTCTTGTGTTTATTATCATTTGCCACATAATTAAAGCAACCTCATACTAAATGTAATGTTAATTTCATATGATGTAAATAATATGAAAAACATATACTCAGTTTTTTAAAACTCAGTTTGTCCCATGAATTGTCACTATAATCTGATGAACGTGCAACTCGGACTTTAAGATCCATAAAGCTTTTTACAGTTTTCAGCAAACTTTATATATCGCAATATATCGCAAAATTTGGATATCGCAATATGGTATCGTATCGTGACTCAGCTATCGTGATGTGTATTGTATCGTGAGGTCCCCTTGTGCTAAGAGGAGCCACGTCAGTTACGTCTCTGCAAACGTCAGTTACGTCTCTGCGTTAGCGTGAAAGTTGCAGCAACAACCAGGTATCTGCTCTAACAGGACTTGGTCCACGTAGCTCCTCCGTGGACACATCTCTAAAAGACAGGTTGTCTCCTCCTCAGACCAGAGCCAGTTCTTTCTCAGTGGAAACAGAAAGTCCGGTTCCAAACTCAGCACTGGCCCAGAACCAGAACCAGAACCAGAACCAGCCTAGAACCGGTTTGGTGTAATATCAGTGGCGTCAATTCAGTGGAAGCTAAGGTATGGCAAGGTTACGAGTCACAGAACTTAAACTAGAGTATCAATCAACACGTCCAGCAAATACTCATCACAGAAGTTTATGTAGCTGATCTGTGTGGTCAAGAAAACTGGAACTTTTTCAAATGCAGTCTTGCTCACACTGCAAAAACTCAAAATCTTACCAGGAATATTGGTTTTATTTCTAGTTAAAATGTCTCATTTTTAGACAAAAAATCTCATTACACTTAAAACAAAAGTCATCACCAGAAAAATAACTTGTTATTTGACCATTTTCACCTGTTTCAAGTAAATTTTCACTTGAAATAAGTAGAAAAATCTGCCAGTGGGACAAGATTTATCTTCTCATTACAAGCAAAAAAATCTTGTTCCACTTATTTTAAGTGAAAATCTACTTGAAACAGGTGAAAATGGTTGTTTTTGAGTCTTGTCTTAAATGTAATGAGATTTTTTTTAACTAAAAATTAGACATTTTAACTAGAAATAAGACAAATATTCTTGTTAAGATTTTGAGTTTTTGCAGTGTATAATAACTAGTGAAATCGATCATGTTCTGATTTGCATTTGTTTTTTATTCTATATGTATTAAGTAATAGAATAATCAATACAAATAGACAGAGTAATTCCATAAATGTATTTAAAAAACAAACATTTACATTTTCCCCTGAAGCCGAGGTGTGGCGGCTGCCGGACCTTCATACCCAGTTGACGCCCCTGGTTTTATTGCTGTTATACGGCAACAAGAACCGACTCGTGTGTCCCTCCACGGTTTGTTCTCTAATCTCTAATCTCATTAACTCTGGTCCAAAGGTCGTGGTCACGTGATCAACGTTCAGAGCTGAACGTAATCTAGAAATCCGGATCACCAGAGACCGCCGGCAGGTTCCTGTTGGCCGACCCGAGAACCCTCTCTACAGGGAGGTTAAAGGTTCCTGTTGGCCGACCCGGGAACCTCTCCGGCTACAGGTTAAAGGTTCCTGTTGGCCGACCCGGGAACCTCTCCGGCTACAGGTTAAAGGTTCCTGTTGGCCGACCCGAGAACCCTCTCTACAGGGAGGTTAAAGGTTCCTGAACAGGTCAAAGGTTCCTGAAGGCCACGTTTACAGGCCGGTTCTGGTGATGGAAACCCCCACAAACGGCCCGGGAACTGTAACCAGAACTCCTCACGGGAACCGACACAAACACGTTTAACTTCCTCCAGAAACACGAGGAAACGTCTGGAGCAGGAAGCTGAATCATCTGGTCGTAGTGGTTCTGATTTAATCAGATCAATAACTGATGATCAATAACTGATGATCAATAACTGATGATCAATAACTGATGATAAATAACTAATGATCAATAACTGATGATGACAAATACTAAGTACCCCGTCACTGCTTCACAGGATCCAAGAGGGTCACTGACGTCAGACGCTGCTGATCAACATCATTGATGATCTGATCACTGTCATTGATGACCTGATCACTGTCATTGATGACCTGATCACTGTCATTGATGACCTGATCACTGTCATTGATGACCTGATCACTGTCATTGATGACCTGATCACTGTCATTGATTCTAAACTTTGTTTTTATTAAATAATAATAAATAATATTTTATTAAACCATAAATGAGGCCAAACACAGTTGTTTGTGTTTTATCTGAGGTTAAGTTTGTCTAAAACTAAGACCCACTACAATCAGATGAATTTAGGATCATTTTACTTAAACTAAACAACAAAGTCGCGTTAAAAGAGGGGATGTAAATATAAACAAGTAAATATAAATAATAAAAACATGTAAATATAAACATGTACATTTAAATAAGTAAATAAAAACATGTTAATATATAAAAATGTAAATATAAACATGTAAATATAAATAATATAAACATGTAAATATAAATAATACAAACATGTAAATATAAATATATAAACATGTAAATATAAATAATATAAACATGTACATTTATAAACATGTAAATATAAATAATATAAACATGTGAATATAAACATGTAAATATGAATATATAAACATGTAAATATATAAACACGTAAATATAAACATGTAAATATAAATATATAAACGTGTGAATCCAGGAACAGGAAGTTCATTTCATTCTGAGTCTGAACATTCAGGCTTTCACACACTAATCAATAATCAATAATCAATACAGCTCCGTGCTCCAGTCTGACCGACGTAACTGGGTTAGCAGCGACTGAGCGGTTCTGGTCCAGACCGCCGTGGTTCTGGTCCAGACTGTTCAGCTGCTTCAACTTCAACTACCTCTTTTGAAGTTAAATTTATTTATTTTTGTTATTGCACTTTTTGTTTTAGTTTACAATTTCATGTTTTTACATTTTGTGGCACCAGAGCTGAAAAGCTTTGTTGAAATATATGTCCATGGTCCGTGTACTTCGCAGCCATCCGTTTTTTGTTTTGAAATGACAAAATAAAAATAGAGAAATAATCCAAAAAGGTCAGTGTATCTTTTGGTCATTGGATTTTTCATCATGAGTGGGAATCAAAAAACAAAAAACGATTGGTTTATTTGATTTTCCTTTTAAAACAAAAAAACAAATATTGAATTACACTGCATTTTTTCTTTTCTGTGTTAATATGATTTAACAAAGATTCAAAATACGCTTTTATTTTCGTTTTCTATTTCATATAAGAAAAATGAAATCACTAGTCAACAGGAACGAAAAAACGAACCAAAAACAACCGTTTATTCGTATTCGTGCACCGGAAGCTGGCATTTACAACCGAGTGAACTTAGTTCTGGATATTTGACAGGCATTCCTGTGACAATTCTCTCCAGGGGAAGTTGTTCTGTACCACCCCGTCCCACTCGAGCCAGCCACTCTAGGCTACTATTCCCCCCCCCCTGTGATTTCTGCGGTGCATTCACACTATACGCGAGGCATGTATTTTACTCGTATTTACTGACATTACGCCCCCAGATGTAGCTACAGTTGTCATAGCAACAGTAAACACCAGGTCAAAGCAGCAACGGGACTGTGGTCATTTGTTGTGGGGATAATGGGCTGACGTCAGTTCTAGAGCTTGTTAAAAGATAGAAAAATGTTCTTTACACAGGCTGCTGCATGTTAGCATCTCAATATCATGTGAAAGTTCACTCTTCTGATGGATTTGAACTACATGCATTTGCAGCTACAACAATTTCAAGACGGTCATTCATGATTTCCACTGCAGCCTCCATGTTTCTACCGGGAGAAGGGTCGTGAAAAGCACGGAAAAATAATAATAAAAAAAAAAAACTAGAATAGGCTACAATATGCCGACAGTCCATTATGCCGAAGGTCGTGCTATAATTGTTACAACGTTTGGGTAGGCTGTGACCTTCATCAGGTTAACTGTCAGACAGTTCATGTAGGTGGAAAAACACGTCACTCATTGTGTCATTCAATCTTCATTCATAAATTCTGGCTCAGGTCTGACACTGAGTGGCCTAAATAGTAAACGGTCACGCAGCGCGCATCAATTACCACTTGAAACAAGAAACACACACAGGAAAAACGCAGAGATAAATATCTATCCATACAAAATAAAGAACAACAGCAACAACAATAATAATACATCTATTAGACCAAAAGGTAAAATAAAATTAACTTAGGCTTTTTTACCCACAAAATGACAAGATGGTGATAAAATGAAAATAATAAACTCTATTGTCATAGAACTTTTCTAAGTTTGCAAGGCACTTCAAAAACAGATTTAAAAAAAAGCACAGATAAAAACAACACAGACAACGAAATATACAGGCCCTAATAGCTTATAAGATAATAGGCTATGAATAATTTTATAAATGCACAACGACGTCTGAGTTAAGGAAGTCTGAGAGAGAGAGAGAGAGAGAGAGAGAGAGAGAGGGAGAGAGAGAGAGAGAGAGAGAGAGAGAGAGAGAGAATTAGCAGAGCCTACAGACGTTTAAAAGTCCAAACAAAAGTATTTACTCACAAGAAGTGATTGTAATCAATTACATAATTTAAAGTAGATTTTTACTAAATATGATAATACATCTAGGCCTATGCGTGGTCTAATGATCAGCTCTCAACGTAAGACTATATTAAATTCTCTGTGGATTAATGCTCCACCTGCATCAATTGGATCCTCGTCAAAAGGACATGTCATGTTCGTAGCCTAATAGTAGTGAAAAGAAAAGTTGAAAGACGGCATAACTGCCTCAACTGCGCTCTTGGTTGGTAAAGAACAGCTCATTCGCGCGCTTGCTGTGTAAATGCCAGCTTCCGGTGCACGAATATAAATAAACGGTTGTTTTTGGTTCGTTTTTTCGTTCCTGTTGACTAGTGATTTCATTTTTCTTATATGAAATAGAAAACGAAAATAAAAGCGTATTTTGAATCTTTGTTAAATCATATTAACACAAAAAAAGAAAAAATGCAGTGTAATTCAATATTTGTTTTTTGTTTTAAAAGGAAAATCAAATAAACCAATCGTTTTTTTGTTTTTTGATTCCCACTCATGACGGAAAAATCCAATGACCAAAAGATACACGGACCCCACTCGCTGTTTTTATTCCCAATTTAGATTTTCAAACACATCAATGAAATCGGATAACGGATAATGGATAACGATCCGTTTTCCGTTTTTTATTATCAAAACAAAAGATGGGGAACGGATTATTTTGGATTCTATCTCTATTTTTATTTTGTCATTTCAAAACAAAAAACGGATGGCCGCGAAGTACACGGACCGTCCATGTTGTTCTCCAATGGACAAGAAAAGAAACTTTAATAATTTAGTTTTAGTACTCTCTTTTTTTTTTTTAATTCATTGCAAAAATGTATCTGATCGGAAAAAAGTATCGGAAATGTATCGGGAGCCAAAAAAAGTGATCGGATCGGGAAAAATCGTGATCGGCAGAAACTCAAACTCAAGGCTAGCACCACTACTCTAAAACCATTACAGTCTTTGTATAAACGAACACTCAAAATCCTTGATAAGAAATCAGTATATTTTCATCATTGCCCAATACTAAAAAAATATAACTTGTTGAGTTGGGAAAATATGATTAAATATGTAGATGTTTGTCTTATGCACAAGATTATATGCGGCCTGACTTCTCCTCCACTCAGACACTTTGTCAATATTAGAACAACTGCTGATCGGTTTACAAGAGGTGCAGCAAGAGGGGATTGTATTATTCCACTCTGAAAAAGTGCTTTCAGTCAGTCTGCATTCTCTGTTAAAGCTGCACACGAATGGAACTCCATCCCTGCAACTATCAGAAAACTGGACACATACAGTTTGTTTAGAGCTCGTTTAAAGAAATGGTTGATTAGTACTCAGCTCTGTCAGCACTAAAACTTAATTTGCACCTTTCTTTATTTCTGTACTTTTGTACTTTTCTGTACTTTCTGTATCTTTTCTGTACTTTTTTGTATTCTTACATCTGTCCAGGGACTACAGATGAAAAATAGCCTCTTGGCTAACTCTGGCACATTTACAGCAATGTTTTTATTGATGTGCATTGTCCCTGTCAAATAAACCAATGAATAAATAAAATAAATAAATAAGTGATCGGGATCGGATCGGGAGCTAAAAAATCCCGACCGGGACCATCCTAGTTCTGACCCAGCGGACCTGCTGGTACCGCTGGTTCCGCCCTGGAAACACTGCTGGGTTTTATCTCCTCTCCTCAGCAGAGATACGAGCTGGAAACTACTCGGCTCTAAATAGCAGCAGCACTCCAGTTTATCTGCAGCTCCGGGGGAGCGGGCTCTTATCTGGTTCTGTCAGGTTCTGTCAGGTGTCAGAGACGTGACCCGTTCCTCCCGTCGGAGCTCGGACCCGAGGAAAAGCCCGTCTCACGGAGACGGAACCAGGACTGGGACGGTAAATCGGACCTGAGACCAGAGCTGGGGATCGATTCAAATGTCAAGAATCGATTCGATTCCGATTCTTAAGATTCAGAATCGATTATCACCATTTGATCCGATTCGATATTGATTTGGGTTAGTGTTGCCTGGATTATATGACTGTAAAATAACTATTGAAATAATAATTTCACAATAATCATTGTGAAATAACTAAGAAATAAATAACTCAAATAGGCATTTCAATATCCATTTAAAGTGCAAAAAAAGAAAGAAATTGCAACAGCTCAAGCAGTAAACACATTATTTTATCTTGTCTGATTTATTCTGTCACCAGACACAGCTGGACATGAAGCACCGGCATTTTTCAGGTATTTCATGACAAACCGTGTCCGATAACAGAGAAACCAAACAAGCTATAGGAAATATAGATAATATGAACTTCATTAAATTAATATAACATTTAGAAATTTAAACTGAAATGTCCAGCATTTTCTCTAAAGAAAAGTTAATTTAGTTCAGGAGTTTTCAAAACTACTGGGATTAAAGTTCACCAGGCAAAAATGTAATGATGAAAAAAAAAAAAATAAAAATATATATTTTTTTTTTATCAAAAAAGAAAAATCGATCTTTAGACATACAAATCGATTTTTAGGAATTAATATGAGAATCGATTTAGAATCAGAAAATCGATTTTTTCAACACAGGCCTATGAGACTGGCGAGACTTTGACGGACGAGCCGAGCATCTTCATCTTAAAGGGGACCTATTCTGAAAAACAGGTTTTTTCTTGCTTTAACATATATAAAGTTGTCTCCCCTCAGCAACTCAGAGAAGGAGGAAACAACCAGATTCTGCAGTGTCTGTACAGCCGCCCGGATGATCGTCCAGTGTGATGTGGATCTACGAGCCAATAAGATTCTGCTCCCCAAAATTACGTAACGACAGAGCGATTTACATCGGTTGGCCTCCGATGCGTGAAACTAGTGCTGGGCGGTATACCGGTTCATTCCGAATACCGGTGTTTATTTTTCTTATGATATGAATGTTTCATATACCGTAATACCGGTATATGAACAGTATGTACAGTAGCTACACAACGTTGGGAACGTAGCGCCGCTGGACACTGTTTGTGAGGGGACTGTTTAGCAGCAGTGATGCACCGATTGTTCAGTAACCGAAATTGTTCGGCCGAAAATGGCAAAAAATTACTTTCGGTGTTCGGTGGAATAAGTGGGAAAAAAACGAACTATTAATAACAGCGTTGTAAAATAAGGAAATAGACTGGCCGCTCCCGTAACTGTTGCACCACAAACATAAATCGTTGGCCAACCAAAAAGTAACCACATAAGAATTTTACCTAACATTCACCAGGAGGTGGAACCAAAACAACATAATGCTGGAAATTAAAACATGTTCAGTTTTTTATGTTCAATAAATATTTTCTACCTTGTAATTTTGTAAAAGATTTTTTTCTTTGAAAAGCATGCCTAAATCACATTTATTTGATTTGATTTGACAGTAAAATAGGCCATTCTAAGCCAATTTACTGCAGCAATTCCTTTCCAAATCATTAGAAAATGTGTTTAACACCCAGTTGTGCATGAAAAAAAAAATACTGTGATATACCGTGAAACCGATATAATTTTGAAAAATACCGTGATATAAATTTTTGGTCATACCGCCCAGCACTACGTGAAACCACGCCCACAACTAACTCCGCCGGCCGGAGCTTCCACCATGTTTTCATAGCGGTGTATCGCGTCATTCAGGCAGCCAATCAGCACAGAGCCTCATTATCATAGCCCCGCCCACTCAGAATCCTGCATAGATAATGAGGTTAGAGAATGGGAAGATAAAGACATGGTTTAGAGGCTGAATTTCTAATTTATTTATCAAAAACAATCAAAAGCTTGTTTTTAAGACATTCAAAGCCTGTTTAAAATAGGTATTAGATGCCATAATAGGTCCTCGTTAAATTCAAGATTCCTCCTCTTTCAAAGCTTGTACTGACCCAGAACTACCCCCCCGCCTCAGAGCAGAGACAAACATCACAGAGACCCCCCCCAGTAGAGGGAACATCAGAACCCCCCCCAGTAGAGGAAACATCAGAACCCCCCCCAGTAGAGGGAACATCAGACCCCCCCCAGACACCTCCACCGGGGGAACCAGCAGACGTACCTTGAAGGCGAACTTGCGGCTGATGTGGTCCTCCGGTCCCACGGGTGCCACCACGTAGCTGGGGAGAGGAATGCTGCCGAGGACCGACTCCTCTCTGCTGTCTGGGGGGAAAGAGGGGGAGGAGAGAAACACAGGGAGGTGTGAAGAGGAACAAAAAAAGATGGAGAGGACGGGCCAACGGAATTACTGTCACTCAGTAACTCCATCAGAGCCAACAAACATACACATACACATACACACATACGCACGCACGCACGCACGCACGCACGCACGCACGCACGCACGCACGCACGCACGCACGCACGCACGCACGCACGCACGCACGCACGCACGCACGCACGCACGCACGCACGCACGCACGCACGCACGCACGTTACACCTGTACTTTGGGTTATTTGTGTTGTGGAAATTGAAAGGACCAATAAACTAAACTAAAGATTATACACTCAACACAACCACTCACACAACCACACACTCACACAACCACACACTCACACAGCCACACACACACACACACACACACACACACACACACACACACACACACACACACACACACTCACACAACCACACACACCAACGTTTCTCTCTCATTCTCCTCAAGTCCAGTTTGTCAGAACCGACTTTGAGACGAAGAAACTAAAAATATTTGAATTCGAAACGTCGACTTATTTATTTCATCATCATTTTATTTAGTTTTTTTCTGGTTAAAAATATAATAAACAACAAAACTAACATCTTTTATCAAATGAAACCAAAAAACTTAGAAAAACTAAAAACTGAATCATTCATCAGCACTGAACTCACCGCGATCAGAACCAACAACCGGGTCGGTTTGTTTACATGACTGCAGGCATCGGCTCCAGAACATAAACCCGGATCAGACCATTAGAGAGTGTGTGTGAAGGTGTGTGTGAAGGTGTGTGTGCAGCGAGTACATGTAGAATTCAGCACCCGTGTGGAAGTCTGGGTGTGTGTGTGTGTGTGATGAGGCGGCGCTCCTGATCAAAGACGTAATTAGTTAAAAATAAAACAAGGAGCTGTGAAGGACGTTTCCCTAAACGGTGATGGAGAATCTTTATCTGCACGCACGCACGCACGCACGCACGCACGCACGCACGCACGCACGCACGCACGCACGCACGCACGCACACGCCCCCTTTTTTCTTCTTTTTTTTCCCTTTTTTCTTTTTTCCTTAACTCAACATTTTGACTTTTTTCTCAACGTTTTGACTTTTTTGGTGGTGTTTTCATGCGTTTTGGCCGTTCGTTTACACGAAAACGAAGCTCAAAGTCTCCAAAAACCATCATTCTGAAAACTCCGGCCAAAGTGGAGATTTTCAAAAACTCAGTTTTCACGTTTGCTTGTAAACGGAGGGAAACGGACATTTAGGCTTCAGAATGTCACATTATGCCACAGAAACGCAGAGGTGGGTAGTAACGAGTTACATTTACTCCGTTACATTTACTTGAGTAAGTTTTGGGAAATGTTGTACTTTTAGAAGTAGTTTTGAATCACTATACTGTTGGACCACCGTCCATATGATTATGAATTCATGACATATGTGAGTGGGTGAACATTTCTCTTGGGCCAGTAAAGGGCCGAAGCCAAGCCAAAGTTTATGACCCCCGCTGCATGGCTCCAGACCAGGGAACAGACTCCCTGGGGTTTACGACACTCGGGGGGGGTCAGACAGAGTGGAGCCCCACAAAACCAGCAGGGGTCCTGCCAGAGCTGAGGGGGGAACAAAGTAAAAGACAACGCAAAGGGACCAGAGAACAGACTCCCTGGGGTTATGACCCCAGGGGGGGGGGGGGTAAGACGCAGTGGAGCCCCCAGGAAACCAGTGGAGGGTCCTGCGAGTCCTGAAGGGGGGGGACTGTCCCTTACAGTAAAAACCGCCCCCAAGCCCAAAAGCGGGGAGCACCCAATCACTGGCCAGGGGCTGGTGACGTCACCGCAGCCCGCAGAGCTCAAACTCCCGTTCCTGCCCAGCACTCACACTCTCTCCCTCAGCCAGCGGACCGGACAAGACGTGCCGGCCGACCGAGGCAGCCGCGGCCGCATCTACCCATTTATTCCTGAGCGCTGCAACGAGACTCGAGAGCGCTTCGAGCCTGGAGTGTCCGGCGGAGCGTAAGACCCGTTACCACGGAGCGCACTGCGCTCCCGACTTTCTCTCTCTATAATTTCTCTCTCCGCTCTAAGTTTCTCTCCCGAGGAGGGCCGCATCCTCCGGTCAGCCTGCCAGCTCGGCCCGAGAAGCACCCAGCCACCTGTGTCCGTGAGGCCCACGCGCTCATCAGCCCGGACGGGAGCCCGCGCGTCCGACGAGTGGACCGGACCCCGCGTGCACCGAGACGCCGTGATAGGCTCCGTTGACCAGAGCGGGATCGCCCGGCTGCTGCACGCTGCACCCCTGTCTTTTTATTTCAGAGTCGAAGGAGAAGAGAGAGAGACGAGAGACTGCTTGGACTGAAAGCCGAGAGAAACGAGGCCCGCATCGGACTGGAACCCCCGACAGAACCCGCAGCCCAGATCCAGAATCCAGAGGAGACGTGAGGTTGTGTTTGGGCGATCAGTCAGTTAGAACGGTGTAAAGCTGAATTTATGTTTAATGAGATTACTGTATGCGTATTAATGTACATTATCATTATTGTGTTCTTTATCATCTTTATTATTGCTTTGATTTCCCTTTTCATTCCGTGCATTTAACTTTCATTTCATTTTTACTGATTTGTTGTTTTCTTAATTAATGGTTTTATAATAATGTAGTGTGCCATCAGGATTTATTTGGGTATTTATTTACATCTGCTTTGATACCCGTATGTAAATAAATTCTGATTGATTTTTAATGAGTGGTTTCTGTTGTTTCATGCAATTTGGTCACATTCTGATTGTTTGAGCAGAGCCAGTGCTCGAATCTCACCCTTCAATTATATTATACTATACTTAAACCTTAATCATCTGAGACTGATTTTCTGCTGTTAAGTTATCATTTCCCTGCTTAAGGAACAGGCTGGTGCCCCGAGGATTTTATTTATCATATTGGTCATTCAATTTGATACATAGACGACTTTATTAATTATTAATAATTATTAATAAAATTATTAATAACCCTTGGATCAGCTAAAGCCCCTCTGAGTTGCACAACAATACTTTTTACTTTTACTTGAGTAGATTTGTGAAGAAGAAACTGTTCCTCTTACTCCGCTACATTAGGCTACGTTGAGCTGTTACTTTTCTTTTATCCCTTTTATCCGCGTACGCGTCAATCTCATGACATCACTGGGTGATTCTTTGGGAAAAATGTTTGTTTTTGCATGTTTTGTCACATTTACACAGACTCAAACACACAGAGAGTTTCTATGAGTTCATGTTTGTTCTAGTTCTGCCTGGTTAAAAAAGAAAAGTACAAAGGCTTGAAATTTTGTGCTACTTGTGCTTAATTTATTTTTTATTCAGTTATTTTATTTTATTAAGTACTTGAATTTACTTTAAGATTATTTTAATTTAAGCTATTTTACATTTTTTATTAATTTGAATTTATTTTATTATTTTATTGATTTAATTTGCCTGAAGATGATTATTTTTTACTTTTGTCTGTTTGAATGGTTGTGTTAAAAAAATAAATCAGACGTTACTCAACTTGAGTAGTTTTTTCACCAAGTACTTTTTTACTTTTACTCAAGTAATTATTTGGATGACTACTTTTTACTTCTACTTGAGTCATATTATTCTGAAGTAACAGTACTTTTACTTGAGTACAATTTTTGGCTACTCTACCCAGCTCTGCAGAAACGTCACCAGCATCATTTGTGCGACCTGTGTTTACAATTAGTTTGGCCACTGTCAATATTTTCTTGTATTTTACCTGTTTTATATTCTAAAGTCACACTTAAAAGTAACTCTACTTCTCTGTCACTCCAAACGAAAGACTCTCGTTCAGTCTTGGAAGTAACTGGCAGTCCAGGCTGATTTATGGTTCTGCGTTACACCAACGTAGAGCCTACGGCGTAGGCTACGCCGTCGATTTAACACGGAACCATATTATTCAGGCTTCACACGTGTCATTTGTTGATGTTTATTTCCAGGATTCTGATTGGCTAGCATGACTTTATCTTCTCGTTACACTGCCCCCTGCAGGTTTGGCTGCTCATAGCACCTTAACAGATATTTATGCGGGTTCGTGTAAACGAGGATATTTTTCAAAACGTAGAGGGGGAAATATCCGTTTTTGTAAATACCCGGCTATGTGGAAACGGGGCCTGTGTGCTACTAAAACGAAGCATCAGCTCCAAGGAGCTCAGAAACAATATTTAACCTTTCTGCATCTCAGTGTAATATTTGGAGCGTTGAGCAGAAGCTGAACCTCTGACTCTGGGGGGAAACGTCCTCGACGGAGGACCAGAACCTGAACCTGAACCCAGGACCTGAACCAGGAGACGTCTCACCAAACCTCACCTTTGTAGTAGAAGAGGCAGAAATCAGCCAAGACGAACCACTTCCTCTTCCAGAGACGCATCCCGGAGCTGTCCTGCAGAGACGAGGAGGACACGGTCTGAGGAGGACGTTATCCAATTGGCATTGGATCTGTATTTAATCTGACTACAATAAATTATTTACTTCTGTGTTAAATGCCTTGAGATGGCTTTTAATGGTATGAACACTTTCATTAGTTTGTACTTTATAACGATAGCTGCATCCCAGATGGTTATGATTCAAAACATCAGGTGAAATCCATTTTCTCATTTGAAATGGTAGAGGAGACAATGACAGATTTAATCATTTAATTACTAAAACTGCCCTGGTTTTAAGGCTACTCAGTTCTGGAACAGGCTTCAACTCTCTCTTGTGAGCCTCTAAATGAATTGATAAGGAAGAGCTGATGGTTTGATAAATGTGAAACCGAGTCACATGTTCACAAATGAATACATTTCATAATAATAGCTACTTGAAAAGAAATACAAAGGCTCTGAGAAGCAAAAAAAAAGGCAATGCTGAACTTCCATTTTTGGAAAACAGTCAAAGTAAAAAGTACGAGATGTTGACCGTGGCAGATTTTCATAGCTATATGATTCAGAGGCACAACCCTGGAGGAAATAAAGAAATTGATTACTCAGCAGCACATTGCTTCTGGTTGCATCGCTTAAATTAATCATTTTACATCACAGATAACAGGAGTTAAATAATAAAACACACCGGAGGAGGACGGGGGGGGGGGGGGGGGGGGACGACACGGCAGAAAAAACATGGAGCCTAAACTACGATCTCCTGGAGGACAGATCTCCTCAGACCTCCAGGTCCAGACCTCCAGGTCCAGACCTCCAGGTCCAGACCTCCAGGTGGAGACCTCCAGGTCCAGACCTCCAGGTCCAGACCTCCAGGTCCTGACCTCCAGGTGGAGACCTCCAGGTCCAGACCTCCAGGTCCAGACCTCCAGGTCCAGACCTCCAGGTCCAGACCTCCAGGTCCAGACCTCCAGGTCCAGACCTCCAGGTCCAGACCTCCAGGTCCAGACCTCCAGGTCCAGACCTCCAGGTCCAGACCTCCAGGTCCTGACCTCCAGGTCCAGACCTCCAGGTCCAGACCTCCAGGTCCAGCACTCCAGGTCCAGACCTCCAGGTCCAGACCTCCAGGTCCTGACCTCCAGGTCCTGACCTCCAGGTCCAGACCTCCAGGTCCTGACCTCCAGGTCCAGACCTCCAGGTGGAGACCTCCAGGTCCTGACCTCCAGGTCCAGACCTCCAGGTCCAGACCTCCAGGTCCAGACCTCCAGGTCCAGACCTCCAGGTCCTGACCTCCAGGTCCTGACCTCCAGGTGGAGACCTCCAGGTCCAGACCTCCAGGTCCAGACCTCCAGGTCCAGACCTCCAGGTCCTGACCTCCAGGTGGAGACCTCCAGGTCCTGACCTCCAGGTCCAGACCTCCAGGTCCAGACCTCCAGGTCCAGACCTCCAGGTCCAGACCTCCAGGTCCAGATGTAAACTATAATCTGTCTTCTTCCGGTGCGTTCAGAGCTCTCTCACTTGATGCTGGTTCTACTTGTGTAGCTGAGAGTCTGAGGAGACGTAGCAGAGCGTGATGCCAGGATGCTTTTGTGTTTTCGCCAGCCGCTCTCCTCGGCCAACTGCAGGATTTGGATGCAGCTTATAACATCCTACTCAGGAAAAGAGGAACCAGCCAGGAACCAGGAAGAAGCATCTTTATCTGCAGCCAGACCGAGATGCTGCTCACAAACCACCAGAACAAAGCCAGACTACAGTTAACAAAGATCTTTGTTTATGCCGCTGCGATCTGATTAGGGGGGGGGCGGCAGAAATATATCGATATGGCAATATATCGCAATACTTTGCCAGCCGATTCAATATCGATATTCAAAATTTGAACACCGATTTTTTTTTTTCAAATAATAAATCATGTTTCGGCCGGGTTTTAAATCCAACACGATTTTATTGTACACAAGGGCTTTAATAATATAGTTAATGTTAATTTCATAAATATGTAAATAATATGAAAAAATGCAAATATGTTGTAAGTATACCTGGTATAGTTACAATACAACAACATGGATAATTTGAATTACATCGTTTTGACACAGTTTGTCCCATGAATCATCACTATAATCTGATTATAATCTGATTTTAAGATGCAATAATGCCTTTTACAGTTTTCAGCGAACTATGTATGACGAAATTTGGATATAGCAATATTGTATCCTGACTCAAGTATCGTGATGTGTATCGTATCGAGATCTGTATCGTATCGTGACTCAAGTATCGTGATGTGTATCGCATCGTGATGTGTATCGCATCGTGATGTGTATTGTATCGTGATGTGTATCGTATTGTGACTCAAGTATCATGATGTGTATCGTATCGTGACTCAAGTATCATGATGTGTATCGTATCGTGACTCAAGTATCGAGATGTGTATCGTATTGTGATGTGTATCGTATCATGACTCAAGTATTGTGATTTGTATCGTGTCGTGACTCAAGTACCGTGATGTGTATCGTATCGTGATGTGTATCGTATCGTGACTCACTTGTGATTTGTATCGTATCATGACTCAAGTATTGTGATTTGTATCATATCGTGACTCAAGTATCGAGATGTGTATCGTATTGTGACTCAATTATCGAGATGTGTATCGTATCGTGACTCAAGTATTGTGATTTGTATCGTATCGTGACTCAAGTATTGTGATTTGTATCGTATCGTGACTCAAGTATTGGGATTTGTATCGTATCGTGACTCAAGTATCGTGATGTGTATCGTATTGTGACTCAAGTATCGTGATGTGTATCGCATCGTGATGTGTATCATATCGTGACTCAAGTATCGTGATGTGTATCGCATCGTGATGTGTATCGCATCGTGATGTGTATCGCATCGTGATGTGTATCGCATCGTGATGTGTATCGCATCGTGATGTGTATCGCATCGTGATGTGTATCGCATCGTGATGTTTATCGCATCGTGATGTGTACCGTATCGTGATGTGTATCGTATCGTGACTCAAGTATCGAGATGTGTATCGTATCGTGATGTGTATCATATTGTGACTCGAGTATCGTGATGTGTATCGCATCGTGATGTGTATCGTGACTCAAGTGTCGTGATGTGTATCGTATTGTGACGTGTATCGTATCGTGACTCAAGTATCGTGATTTGTATCGTATCGTGACTCAAGTATCGTGATGTGTATCGCATCGTGATGTGTATCGTGACTCAAGTGTCGTGATGTGTATCGTATCGTGACGTGTATCGTATCGTGACTCAAGTATCGAGATGTGTATCGTACCGTGATGTGTATCATATCGTGATGTGTATCGTATTGTGACTCAAGTATCGTGATGTGTATCGTATTGTGACTCAAGTATCGTGATGTGTATCGTATCGTGACTCAAGTATCGTGATGTGTATCGTATTGTGACTCAAGTATTGTGATGTGTATCGTATTGTGATGTGTATCGTATCGTGACTCAAGTATCGTGATGTGTATCGTATCGTGATGTGTATCGTATCGTGACTCAAGTATCGAGATGTGTATCATATCGTGATGTGTATCGTATCGTGACTCAAGTATCGAGATGTGTATCGTATCGTGATGTGTATCGTATCATGACTCAAGTATCGTGATGTGTATCATATTGTGACTCAAGTATCGTGATGTGTATCGCATCGTGATGTGTATCGTATCGTGACTCAATTATTGAGATGTGTATCGTATCGTGACTCAAGTACCGTGATGTGTATTGTATCGTGACTCAATTATTGAGATGTGTATCGTATCGTGACTCAAGTATTGTGATTTGTATCGTATCGTGACTCAAGTACCGTGATGTGTATCGTATCGTGACTCAATTATTGAGATGTGTATCGTATCGTGACTCAAGTACCGTGATGTGTATCGTATCGTGGCTCAATTATCGAGATGTGTATCGTATCGTGATGTGTATCGTATCGTGACTCAAGTATCGAGATGTGTATCGTATCGTGACTCAAGTATCGAGATGTGTATCGTATCGTGACTCAAGTATTGTGATTTGTATAGTATCGTGACTCAAGTACCGTGATGTGTATCGTATCGTGATGTGTATCGTATCGTGACTCAAGTATCGAGATGTGTATTGTATCGTGATGTGTATCGTATCGTGACTCAAGTATCGAGATGTGTATCGTATCGTGATGTGTATCGTATCGTGACTCAAGTACCGTGATGTGTATTGTATCGTGACTCAATTATCGAGATGTGTATCGTATCGTGACTCAAGTATTGTGATTTGTATCGTATCGTGACTCAAGTATCGTGATGTGTATCGTATTGAGAGGTCCTTAGCAATACCCCCCCCCCAGGTCTGATGGGACTAAAACTGAACTGTTTGGTCTTAATGATGGAGGTGGCCGCATCATGGTGGGGGCTGATGAATCTAATAGATAAAACTTAAATGGATCTTCAAAATAGTCAACATCCCCAAACACAGCTTCAAATTACAGCAGCTGAAGACGTTCAAGTGAACAAAGTCCAACAGAACATCTGGGCAACGCTGAAAAGTCACATGAGACCCTGAAGACCCAGAAACCAGACCCAGATCCACCAGTTCTGCCAGAACTCCAGTAAGACGTTGTGAGGAGGAACATTTGAACCTTTCCAGGGACGGTTGTGGCCAGCGGTTTAAAACTACATGAACATCTGAACAGAACCAGTACAGCAGAGGCGCTGGAGTTTCACCTGTTTGTAGAGCCATCCTCGGACCACCGCTGGGACGTTGGGATTCCTCTTGATGGCCTGCTCTCTCTTCCCAAAGCTGTGGACCTTCCCACCGGACCTGGAGGCCTGGACACAAAAACACAAGAACATCTGATCTCAGGACACGAGAAGGACATCAGGTCATCATTGATGGGAGCTAGGGCTGGGCGATATATCGAGATTTTAATATATATCGATATATTTTCAAACGCGATATGGTACGAGACAATATCGTTTATATCGATTTTTAAAAATATTAAAACATTTTTTTTTTTTGATTTTGATATAGCCTATTTTGTGACAAATTGACTTGAATGTTTTATTTGAGATTTGCACAAATGTTTTGTTATTTGCACAACTGTCAACCTCAGTGGAAAAGTCTGCCTGTTACTGTCTACATTGTATTAATTGCACAGTGTATTTTAATGTAATTGTTATGCAGGAAAGGGATATTTGTTTTATTTTATTCAAGAAGCATTTTTATTCTATATATGCAGGCAGTTTATTTTTATTTCATTTGTTTCATACATTTTGATATTGTGCAGACCTCTGTTAATAAAGGTTCCTGTGTGACATTTGGCACGAGGATTTGTATTAAAACTGACTGTTTTTTTAAGGGTTTGCCTCAGAAAAAAATGAAGCTAACAGAGATGCTAACAGAGATGCTATGCTATAATGCTTTGGGGGAAACCCCAATTATGGCACAGAAAAAATATCGAGATATATATCGAGTATCGCCATTCAGCTAGAAAATATCGAGATATGACTTTTGGTCCATATCGCCCAGCCCTAATGGGAGCTAACAAGTCCTGTTTTATCAAACAGAAAAGGTTGGAATATCAAAAATGCAGACATCATGACATCATGACCCTGATCCGTCCAGAAGACATGGGGAAGACACGAGGTCTCGTATCCGTGACAGTGGAAGGTTTTTAACAAGTGGAAGCAGCAGACAAGCTTTAAGAGCAGCTACCGCTCAGAAAACAACCTGAAATGCAGAAGAGGAGGCGAGGAGAGTTCAGGGATAATGAGCAGAAGAAAAGAGCACAAAGCAGAGGTCTGGAGCGTTTTCCTCCTTGATGGATGACCTTGTACCTGAGGGAAGACGGGAGGAGCAGTATTTTCTAGTTGTGGCAGCAGGAGCAGGTTGTTTACAGCGTCTGTGTAGATTTCAGATGTCGGCTCTGAGTTCATTTGATTATTCAATTGTATGCGATTCTCACACGACCTTGAACCTTTCGGTGATTCTTAATGTGGTGAATCCAGCTGAGGAGCTTGGAAGTGCTCCAGCTTTGGAACGCTGCAGGTGAGACCTGAGGACAGATTACTGCTGCAAACCACTTCAGAACTGTTGAAAAACCACTGATTAACAACTGCAAAACCATTGAAAAACCACTATAAACCATTGTCAAACTGCTGCAAAAACGCTAAAGAAAACGGCAAACTCACTAAAAAACACTCCAAAACTACTTAAAAGAAATGGCAAAACTGCTGAAAATCCCCAACAAAACCACTGAAATACATCTGAAAAACTGCGACAAAACCAATGGAAAATTATAAGACTGCTAAAAAAAAAGCCACTGCAAAACTGCTACACAACCGCAAAAAATCCCACTGAATAAACCACTACCAAACTGCTGAAAAACCACTACAAAACCACTGAAATACCACTGCAAAACTGCGACAAAACCACTGAAATACCACTGAAAACTGCGACAAAACCACTGAAATACCACTGCAAAACTGCGACAAAACCACTGAAATACCACTGCAAAACTGCGACAAAACCACTGAAATACCACTGCAAAACTGCGAAAAAACCACTGAAATACCACTGCAAAACTGCGACAAGACCACTGAAATACCACTGCAAAACTGCGACAAAACCACTGAAATACCACTGCAAAACTGCGACAAAACCACTGAGATACCACTGAAATACCACTGCAAAACTGTGACAAAACAACTGAAATACCACTGCAAAACTGCGACAAAACCACTGAAATACCACTGCAAAACTGTGACAAAACAACTGAAATACCACTGCAAAACTGCGACAAAACCAATGCAAATTCCCCCCCAAAAATCATTACAAAACCACTGCAAAATAACAATAAAATCGTTAAAAAAAATGCAAATCGGCTACAAAACCACTCAAAATCCCTGCAAAATCACTATAAAACCACATTAAAAACACTAAAAAACTACTGCAAAACCACTAAAAATACATTGAATAAACCACTACGAAACTGCTGAAAAAACACTATAAAACCACTGCAAAGCTGCGACAAAACCACACAAAAACCACTGCAAAACAACTTTAATATCACTGAAAAACCACTGCAGAACCGATAACGCAAATAAACCACCAAGTTAATGGATGGATGGATGGATGGATGGATGGATGGATGGATGGATGGATGGATGGATGGATGGATGGATGGATGGATGGATGGATGGATGGATGGATGGATGGATGGATGGATGGATGGATGGATGGATGGATGAATTGATGGATGGATGGATGGATGGATGGATGGATGAATAGATGTTGGATGGATGGATGGATGGATGGATGTTGGGTGGATGGATGGATGGATGGATGGATGAATAGATGATGGATGGATGGATGGATGGATGGATGTTGGGTGGATGGATGGATGGATGGATGTTGGGTGGATGGATGGATGGATGGATGGATGGATGGATGGATGGATGGATGGATGATGGATGGATGGATGAATTGATGGATGGATGGATGGATGGATGGACGGATGATGGATGGATGGATGGATGAATTGATGGATGGATGGATGGATGATGGATGGATGGATGGATGGATGGATGGATGGATGGATGTTGGATGATGGATGGATGGATGGATGAATTGATGGATGGATGGATGGACGGATGGATGGATGGATGGATGGATGAATTGATGGATGGATGGACGGATGATGGATGGATGGATGGATGGATGGATGGATGGATGGATGGATGATGGATGGATGGATGATGGATGGATGGATGATGGATGGATGGATGGATGGATGGATGGATGGATGGATGTTGGATAGATGTTGGATGGATGGATGGATGTTGGATAGATGTTGGATGGATGGATGATGGACGGATGATGGATGGATGGATGGATGATGGATGGATGATGGATGGATGGATGGATGGATGGATGGATGGATGTTGGATAGATGTTGGATGGATGGATGATGGATGGATGGATGGATGGATGGATGGATGTTGGATAGATGTTGGATGGATGGATGATGGATGGATGGATGGATGGATGGATGGATGGATGGATGGATGGATGATGGATGGATGATGGATGGATGGATGGATGGATGGATGGATGGATGGATGGATGGATGATTTTTGACAACCAGACTCGTCTTAAAGGGATTGTGACATGAAAAACACATTTTTCTTGATTTTTTGTGTTTTGTTGGGTGTCTTGACATCAATTACACCCAAAAAACAACGAAGTTTTAACATTCAGTGTATTGTGTGCTTTCTGGGATTTTCCGCATAACTATGCAAAAACGGCGCACCTGGTTTGGTGGCGGATCGTTACGTAACGATCCGCTAAATCACCGCCCCCTCCACCCAGCTCCCTGCCTCCTCTCCTCTCCAGCGCACCATAAAGGCTGATTTATGGTTCCGCGTTACACCGACGCAGACCCTACGGCGTAAGGTTACGCGGCGACGCGCACCGTACGCTGAACCCTACGGCGTAGGCTCTGCGTCGATTTAACGCGGAACCATAAATGAGGCTTAACACGCCTCTTTTGTTCTAATCACCGGAGGAAAACTGCTAAGAAGACCCGCGGCCACTGACTGGACTTAAGATAAGGGGACAGTGCTGCTTGCATGCCTTTATTTTTATGATTGTTTGCTGTGGTTCGCCGTGCTGCTTTTCCGTGCATGCTTCGCCTGTCGCTCTCCGACGCCGCTGTGAGCGTATGGCTGGAGGAGGAGGAGGTTTGGAGGAGGAGCGGAGCAATGATTGACAGGAAAGGGGGGAAAGGAAGCATTTTTCACGGCGCAAAAAAACACTGTAATAAAAAGCCAGGAAAAGAGTACTAGAGTGAAGTTTTTCTTGTTACACTCTTTTAGACACATTTGAGGGATGTTGCCCAAGACTTTTAATAGTGTTAAAAGCATGTTAAAAATGATGTCACAATACCTTTAACACCAAAAGTGTCTCAGTGGAAACGCTGCTGTCGGTTTTATATTTAACAACTTGTTGATCTGAGACGTTTGGAGAAAAACACTGACACGTTCCAGTCTTTCTTTATGAAACACCGGTCTTTAACATTCCCTTGAATTCCTCACAGAACTAACGAGTTTCTGGCCTTCATCATCATCGCTCAGCCGCCGGCCCGGTTCTGTGGGTCCATTACTTAGCGCTGATTTAGCTTCCATGAAATGTGCAGTTAAACAGACTAAGATGGAGCGGCGGGCTCTGGGTCACGCTGGGGTATATTTGGAAACAGAACCGCTCCATCTCACTCAGCTGGACCTCCAGCCGTTAGCTCCTCTGAGGCGGCTGCTTTCTGCCCCAGTTGTTCCCTAATTACCCCGTTATCTGGGAGCACAACCACAACCTGCAGTTTTTAGGAGTCAATATGGATGAGAAACTTTGGTTTAAGAATCATCACGGATTTGTGTGCAAGAAAAATCCTTGGGAATCAAAGAAAAGCTTAAACAGGGAGGAGGGGGCTTGAGGGGGGGGGCTCTGCCGTTATGAGGTGTTTGATTGTTTTCTTTTCTTTTTTGTATATTGTTGATATTCATATATTAATTCATAAACTGGTATAGTGTGTGGATGTTAGGAATGGGCGATATTTTACCGTTCACGATAAACCGTCAAAAACATTCCCCACGGAATTTGTATCTCGCGGTAAAAACGATAAATTCCCGTTGATGACGGTTTTGTGTAAAGCAAAGACAGCGTTAAATCGACGAAAGAAAGAAAGAAAGAAAGAAAGAAAGAAAGAAAGAAAGAAAGAAAGAAAGAAAGAAAGAAAGAAAGAAAGAAAGAAAGAAAGAAAGAAAGAAAGAAAGAAAGAAAGAAAGAAAGAAAGAAAGAAAGAAAGAAAGAAAGAAAGAATATATATATATATATATATATATATCGATATGTTTTGTTTTTTGTATAGAAATTTAATTAATTTTGATTATAATGAAATATAGTATAGGGGGTAGGATTTAATAAGTTTTAACTTCTTCCTACTCCTTTTCGAGCATGTTAATTATGATGGATGCATGTTTTTATTTATATTTTTGTTTATTTTGTTTTCTGATTTACATGTATTTATTATTGATTATTATTTTGTTGTTTTGTATTCACTACTGTTTCATGTTCAAAATAAAATTTCAATTCAACCCCTTTTTAAAAGTAAGCACTTTATTAACTTTGACAACAGTTTAATTTATTCCCATATTGCCATATCCCCTCTTATTGTCATTTAATTTGGGCTAGCACTTATCCTTCTTTTTTACAACCTATTCACAGACTCATACATACTAACTCTCCACGTTTAAGTAAGTAAGTAAGTAAAGTTTATTTATATAGCACCTTTCACAGATATAAAATCACAAAGTGCTTTACATTAAAAGAAGGCACACAAATTAAAAGAGATTAAAAAGAAAAGATACCAGTAGTATACATATATATAAAAACCTAGATAAAATTAACAAGGTACAGAAAACAGCACTGGGCTGGCACATTAAAAACATAGTCGCAACGCACAATTAAAAACATAGCAGCAACGCAGAGACACAATAAATGAACGGTTAACCAAAAGCCTGTCTGAATAAAAATGTTTTCAGCTGCTTCATAAAGCCTTCACATGAGTCTAGAGAACGCAGTGGTGAAGGGAGAGCATTCCATCATTTTGGCGCAACAGTTTGAAAAGCACGGTAACCTCTGGATTTATAATGAGTTTGAGGGACAGACAGTAACAATTGGTGTGCTGATCTAAGAGCCCGATTTGGCGCATAAGGTAGGAGGAGGTCAGCGATGTATTGTGGTGTTTGGCCATGCAAAGCTCTGAAAGTTAGCACCAGTATTTTAAAATGGGAAGCCAGTGAAGAGAGGATAAAATTGGAGTGATGTGTGTTCTCTTATTACTACTAGTTAAAAGCCGGGCTGCTGCATTCTGGACAGTTTGGAGACGATTTAAGGAGGTCTGATTTAAACAGGTAAAAAGAGAATTACAATAATCTAAGCAAGAAGAAATAAAAGCATGAACAACCATCTCCATCTCAACTTTGGTAACCACGGATCTTAATTTAGCTACTGTATATTCCTTAATTGGAAAAAGCATGAACTCACAAGATGACTGACATGATTGTCGAGTGACAGAGATTGGTCCAAGATGACACCTAAGTTTAACACCATCCACACCTGTTTAAAAAATTACAAATACTAACAATTTACGATGTGAATAAGTATCAAACAGGAATCCTGATGTATAAAGTCAAATGCTCTGTTAACTTTACCCAGACATTTTCATCGTTATTTTGAGTTTAATTCTTATTATCATTCACACTCCACAAGAAGAAAGGAATGATTTGCATTTCCCCTTCTGTAGAACCGCAGTTGTTAAATGTTCTGGGTCTCTGGAAAGCGCCTAGAGACAACTTTTGTTGTAACAGACGCTATATAAACAAAATTGAATTGAATTGAATTAAATGTTCATTTATGTATCAAGGTGTTGTGCTGTGGAACAGTTTAAAGCATCTAAGTTAAACATGCTCAACATTATCTGATGTAGATGGGAACATGACACAGAGGAAAAAAGTTAAGAAAAGATGTGCAGGAGAGGTCATAAGAACCCGAAGGGCTTATAAGCGACTCCCCCCTCCTAAAGACAAGAAAAAATAAAAAACAATAATTCACAAAACCATATAAGCACAACACATAGGCCTATACAGTATAACCGATAACTCAAGAGTTATACGATACTTCGGAATACAATTAAATAGCTTAGAACTGGATGTGTTTGTAGCAGCAGAAGAAGAACATGAGCACCATCATGTGATCCCCCAGCAGAACCACTGACCCTCTGACATGGAAACATTCACCGTTTCAGGGACAGATAATCTAGTCCTGGTTCAGTTCTAGGGACTAGGCCTGTGTTGAAAAAAATCGATTCTCCGATTTTAAATCGATTCTCATATTAATTCCTAAAAATCGATTCATATGTCTAAAGATCGATTTAATTTATTTGTTTTTTCATCATTACATTACAACTTTTGGTACTTTTTTGTTTATGCCCAAAAAAGGAATATTTTGTTGGACAGGAGAATAACTGGTGACATGTTTTTGCCTTTAAATATGTTTAAAAGGTATGTTTTAAGCGATTTCATCCGTCTCTGTTTCCTCCCTGGATCTGTTTGGTAATTCTGCCCCACGATGTTTCTGTTTCAGTTCTATCAGCATTCTGGGAGCTGATTGGTCCTTACAGCATCATTAGCTGCAATACTTGCTGTTTAATCTCAATATAATACTAGTATTAATATGTTGCAGAACTACAGTCATATAATTCATGCAACAGCTCAAAAAACAGTTTTATTAACAGTAACCCAAATCAATATCGGATCAAATCGAATCGGATCGAATCTGTGGCAGGGTGGAGTAGCTGCAGCCACTCAGGCTGACGGGACACAGGTGTGTCCCGTCAGCCTCTCCACCCTGCCAGCCTTGATAAGGAGGACTGGGAGACTGCAGCTGGGTCGGACTGAGAAGCTGCTGGTGATCGGTGTGTTGCTGTGCTTGTGCACGTGAGGCGGTGTTTGAGTAATAAAGGGTTCTGCGGTCTACGGTCAGGCCCCCGTAGCACTCGCCCTGCTACACTGGCACCCAACGTGGGCCCGACCGACAGGATAGAGAGGACACGGAGTTTCGTGCAGAACCCTTTATTACTCAAACACCGCCTCACGTGCACAAGCACAGCAACACACCGATCACCAGCAGCTTCTCAGTCCGACCCAGCTGCAGTCTCCCAGTCCTCCTTATCAAGGCTGGCAGGGTGGAGAGGCTGATGGGACACACCTGTGTCCCGTCAGCCTGAGTGGCTGCAGCTATTCCACCCTGCCACAGATTTGGATCGTGATAATCGATTCTGAATCTTAAGAATCGGAATCGAATCGATTCTTGATATTTGAATCGATCCCCAGCTCTACTAGGGACCTGGACTGGTTTCTGTTTGTGTCTCTGCCTGTTCCCGGTTCTGTTTGTTTTCTCTCTTGCAGATTCCAAAGGCTTGTGGCCCGTTGTGTGTTTTCCTGTTTCTGTCATTTCAGACTTGCAGTGTGTGTGTGTGTGTGTGTGTGTGTGTGTGTGTGTGTGTGTGTGTGTGTGTGTGTGTGTGTGTGTGTGTGGCAGAAGCCCAGCTGGGAAACAGAAAACAAACTGGCTAATGAGACAAAGTCGGGTCATCTGAGCGTGACGAGGACTCAGCGAGCGGCAGATCAGGGCCGTGAAGCGTGTGTGTGTGTGTGTGTGTGTGTGTGTGTGTGTGTGTGTGTACATGATGCTATTTTTGGCGGGGCGTAATCTGGTGCAGCGGTTCTGGTCCCGGCTGCTCAGGTGACGCCGTCGTCGCGGCTCCTTGTTAAGAAAACAATCACAAGAAAACAATGGTTTTTGTTGCAGATTTCCAGTCCTCAACGTGTTGCCTCCGTGTGTTCTTGCTTCCTGGTTTAGCAGTGGATGCCCCCCCCCCCCCCCCCACTCACTTTGTATGTGTATATATATGTTAGTTAGTTATGAATCTTTATTTCAGCTTTTACACACCTTTTTGCAGAACAAGATAAAAAAGGTAAAAAAAAAAATGTCTTTTGCCGAAAAGGTGTAGCTGAAGCCGTAGCTTATAGTGCCGACCCTATTTTCTTATGATCAGCATAAATATGAGACATTAACTTTACTCCGTGGAAACAAACAATACATAAAGAAAACAAAAATAAGTAAGACAAAATATATAAAATTGGCGTTTCACATTCTAGAATGTTTTTGATAGTATACTTTATTTTATTTATTTATTTATTTATTTTTTCTTTACCTTGTCTGCACACATATTAATGATTGATACCATGACGGTAGAAACCAAAGGTATATATATATGTGCATTATTACTATATTTAATATATATACATATATATACGCATACATATGCATACACATACATAAATATACACATACAAACCCAATGAGTTTTTTTTTTTTTTTTTTTTTTTTTGGGGGGGGGGGGCGACATCCACTGCCAATCCAGGAAGCAGGAACACACGGAAACACACGTCAAGCACTGGAAATCTGCAACAAAAAACCACAAACAAAGCACGAAACCGGCACGGAGCCGACCAAAACATGAACAGCAATCGACCCAAATCTTGAGATCTGATCGCAGTCTGAGCTAAGCTACCGCTACCGCTACCTTACCCCAAAAACTACAGAGCAAGCATGCAGGTGAACAAGCCAGTGTGTATGTCTATGTGTGTGTATGCGTGTATGTATATGATCATGCGTGTGTGTGTGTGTGTACATGTGTGTGTACATGTCTTTGTGGCTATGTGTGTGTGTGTGTGTGTGTATGTATATGTTTGTGTGGCTGTGTATGTGTGTGTATATGTATGTGACTGAGTGGCTATATGTGTGTGTGTGTGTGTGTGTGTGTGTGTGTGTGTGTGTGTGTGTGTGTGTGTGTGTAATAATCCTATTAAAGCTCCACCTGAAGTGCATCTATAGTGGGGGAGGGGGGGGAGCAACCCCGCCACCTGCGAGACCAGAGGCCGACACGGAAGAGCCCGGAACCCAGGCCAACGGCAACCCCACAGAGGGGAGAGGTAGGAGGGAGGCAACCCCTCCGCGGGGCCCCCACGGCGCGGGAAGAAGCAGCCAGGGATCCTGCGGCGGCGGACCGCGACCCAGGCAATCCCCGGCCACCCGGTCCGGGCCGGACACGCGGCCAGGAGGCCCTCACCCTTCAGGCCAACGACCCCCACCCGGCAGGGGGCCAGCCTGCCCGGAGAGACAGAGCCGCCCCGGCCGCCGACGCGGGCAGGCGCAACCGCCCCCACGAAAGTGGCCCTCCAAGACCAGAGGGCGCCCCGCCGCAGAGGCAGCGGGGGATACCGGAGACGGGCCCGGAGAGAGGGAACCCCCCAACAGGGCGACACCCGCGCAGGCCCGACAACGGAGGGCCCCAGACCCAGGCATCCCATTCATTCATCCATTCACCTATCCGATATCTGTACTAATAATAAGGTATACTATACATAATAATACTAATAATACTACTACTACTAATAATAATAATAATAATAACCATCTTTGATAGTATACTTTATAATTATAGTGTTTTATATTTATTTACAGTATTTTCTTTAAACAATTTCTTAAACATGAGGATAGAACGACACATTGTTGTTGAAGTTGTTTATTCATAGTAGGATAAGCCCCTTGAGTTGTACCAACTCGTTTACGAGGGGGTCCTACACAAAAAACATCAAGACATAACACAACTCAGCACAATACAGTGAAAGGAGACAAGACAATACAATACAATACAGACAGGGAAACAAAACAAAAACAAACAATCAAACAAAACAAAAAAAAAAAAAAAAAAAAAAAAACAAGACAGACATATACAAAAATCACTTCGACTTCGACACATTTTTAGGTTTTTATTACAACTATTCCAAATTTCTCTAGCCTTAATTGATTAATTCAACTTTTTAATATTAGTTCTTTCTGTCGTCGTCTCAAACATGAGTTTCCCCCTCAGATCATAGCGGTTTCTTTTATCTGGAACAAATCCTGAATGTAGTTTGGAAGCAGTTTCTGCTGGGATTTAAAGGCAAATAAAACAGTTTTCTGCTCTACTATATCATGTATATATATTAAATATAGTAACAATGCACATATATATGCCTTAGGTTTTTACCAGCATGGTATCAACCATTAATATGTGTGCAGACAAGGTAAAAAAAAAAAAAAAGAAAAGAAAACAATCAGCCAAGCTGAGGTGTGCTGCTCTTCCATTAGGATTCCCTGAGTTCCCGCCCGGATAAGTGGACGTGATCGGACGCCGACGGCGGCGCCCCAGAGGGATTCTGGGAGGCTTTTACGGCTAAAAGGGCCGTCCAGACGACTCATTAAGAAAAACTAATCTGGTCTTTGAAGCTTTTAGAAACATAATGTAGAGAAACGGATCCACACTGTCGGAGTCTCTGAGGAACAGAGATGGAAGAGACGGTCACTCTCCTCTTCCTGCAGACCAGACGGTCCTGGACCTGGAGGAGCTTCAGCCGGTCTGAACCCGACCCCTCAGACGACCCGGGAACCTCATCATCAGCTGACAGAACCGCATGGACCAGGGTTGCCATGGAAACATCTGTCAACACTAGGGATGGGCGGTATGGACTAAAACATGTATCACGATAATTTCTGGCATTTATCCCAATAACGATAAAAATGACGATAAAAAAAATACCAATTCCTTCCTTCCTTCCTTCCTTCCTTCCTTGCTTGCTTGCTTTCTTGCTTGCTTCCTTCCTTCCTCCCTTTCTTCTTTCCTCCTGCTCTCTCCTTCCTTCTTCCCTTCCTCTTTTCTCCCTTCCTCCTTTCCTTGTTTTCTCCCTTCCTTCCTTCCTTCCTTCCTTCCTTCCTTCCTTCCTTCCTTCCTTCCTTCCTTGCATGTTTTGTATCACGCTTACTCATCTTTTCTTTTTTTTTTGACTGCTATATTATGTTGAAGAGGCTCCGTTTTCCTTGTGAGATTATTTTTTTCCTCTGCAGCTCCAAATAGAGTTAATATCTTTTCCTCAACAAACTAGTTTTATCTGAAGATTGGAGTTAATCGCACCGCAGAGAGCTGGCCAGCAACTGCGTTTAGCTGGAGTAGTGGGGAATGTTGGCACTGTCACCGGCAATGTTAAAAACAAGAAGAGCGCAGATCGGAGCGCTTTTTTTTGCGCGCCTCCTTTGATGCCGCAACCAGAACGCGTATTTACGGTGGTGACTGCCACCCATATGCAAAAAGTACATTCAGTCCCGTCCTTGAGTGCCAAACAGACACCAGTTGAAGCGGACGCTGTGCTGCTGCAGGCTGCTGCACAAGTCCACTGCGGCGCCCGCTTGTTGTTGTGCAGAAGGTTGTTAAAGCGACGAAACAACGTTGTCTATCCTCGTTTGGCTTTAAAGCCTGAATTATGGTTCTGCGTTAAATCGACGCATAGCCTACGCTGTAGGGTGCGCGGTACGTTGCCCATCGCCGTGCACCCTACGCCGTAGGCTCTGCGTTGGTGTGACGCGGAACCATAAATCAGCCTTTAAATCGTTTCGACGAGGACGCATTTCTCAAATTACTCCGAACTTTCTGCTTTCGGCGCTGCAGCTTTGATAGGCTGTGTTGGCAATTAGTGTTTGGCACATTCCTGACAGAGCTCGTCGTTTGTGAAAAACCACCACTTAGGATTTTACCAACGGTTGGTTTCACGATATCTATAGGAGTAATACGGCATGTCGCACGGGCCCCTGTGCGTCCCGGGCCCCTGTGCGGTTGCACGTGCTGCACTGACTATCCCTACGCCACTGGATCCGACCCCGGTCTGTGTGCATGTTTGTTTGTTTTCTGAGGAACGTTATGTTTGGTCGTTACAGCCGCGATCCAACCGAGCCGACGACTCTTTTACTTTTTTAATTTGTTATCTCCGATACTTGGCCTCCGTGGTTCTGCCTCCGAGCAGGAAAGCGGTGAAAAGTTAAACCATTAGCGATCTTTTCCCCACGTCTGTTATGTGGAGTTGCTGCAGCCACAACACAGCAACGGGTTACCAGCTTCTGCTGAGCTCTGCGCTCCACGCCCCGCCCATTTTCCTCTCGACTACGAATCGGGAAGGAGGGGGAAGTGACGTATGCCGTAAAGCAGTCAAAGCCGTAAAGATTTGTAGTTTTTTAGTGTGGCAGGGTTCCTACCATGCTCCTCAAAGTTACATAGTGCCAGTGAAGGAGATACAGACCCCTCAGACCATGACAGAGGTTCATTAAACCTGTTGTAAGTTGATGTTCCATCACAATCACCTGCCATGAAGGCTGAAAGGAGCAAAGGGAACATTGCATACATAAGGTACGACAGACTCATTGTTCATCCACCCCCAATCTCCCCACCTTCCCCAAATCCCTCGATCCCTCTTTCCCAGAAGTCTGAGAGGTCAGACTCACTCAGAGCATCTCAGAGGACTGAAAAAAAGGACTCAAAAGCCAAAAAAGGGGGCTCATAGACCCATGCATATGGACACACACACGTGCATACATACACACATATACACACACACGCGCTCACTTCACTGGACTCATAATGGATGCTCTATTGTGTTTTTTGCCAGTTAATTGCTATCTCTATGTCAGTATCTGCTAAACTACCCAAAAAAGGGCTAAAAATAGCTCATGTAAACATATGCAGCCTCAGATATAAGGTTCAGGATGTTCAGGATCTGCTAACAACAAATAATATTAATATATTGGCAATGTCAGAAACCCACCTTGATGACTCATTTGATGATGGTCAGCTGTTAATACAAGGATACAGTATATATAGGAGGGACAGAAACATTAATGGGGGAGGAGTTGCATTCTATGTGCAAAGCCACATTTATGTTAAGTATAGAGAAGATTTAATGTCAAGTGGTGTAGAAATAGTGTGGCTGCAAGTCCAGCTACCCCATTTAAAACCTTTGTTAGTGGGTTGCTGTTATAGACCACCAGGCTCTGACTGTCTTTATTTAAACAATATGTGTGAAATGATCGACAAAGTATGTGATGAGAACAAAGAAATATACTTATTGGGAGATATGAACGTTAACTTTCTTTCATCTGATTGTGCACTAAAAAAGAAACTATTGTCAGTAACAAGTGCTTGCAATCTGGAGCAGGTGATAAAACAACCAACAAGAGTAGTCACTAACAGCAATGGTGTAACATCATCCACATTAATAGATCACATCTATACTAACGCTGGAGAACAATGTTCAAAAGCAGTATCTGTACCGATAGGCTTTAGTGACCATAATGTCATAGCAATCTGTAGGAAAGCCAAAGTACCAAAGGCTGGACCAAAAATAGTATTCAAAAGATCATTCAAACTATTTTGTTGTGATTCATATGTGGAGGATGTTAAAAATATAAGCTGGTCTAGTGTCTTTAAAGAGAAGGATCCAAACTGTGCTCTTGAGGCTTTTATGAAATTAATAACTTCAATAATGGATAAACACGCACCTCTTAAGAAGGTAACTGTAAGAACTGTTAATGCACCATGGATCGACAAGGAGTTAAAGAAATGTATGGCTGACAGAGACAGAATAAAGAAGGCAGCAATAAAAGCTGGTGATCTCTCGGAGTGGCAGTTGTACTGTAAAATAAGAAACGAGGTGACTAAATTGAATAGGAAAAAAAAGAGATTATATTATACAGCAAGAATAAACAGTATAAAGCATGATGGTAAAAAGCTATGGGGAACCTTGAACAACATTATGGGCAGAAGCAATACCCCAATACCATCCTATATAGAGTCGGAAGGGGCACTCATAACCAAACCACTAGAAATAGCAAATTACTTTAATGATTATTTTATAAGTAAAGTTGAAAAACTGAGGCAGGAGATGCCAAAATCTAATTGTGATGCTTCCTATGCACACATTAGAGACAAAATAATGAAGAACAAAAAATGTAAGTTTGAACTATGTAAAGTTAATATTGCAGAAGTGGAAAAATTATTGTTGTCCATCAATAATGACAAGCCACCTGGTAGTGACAATATAGATGGAAAACTGTTAAAGAATGTAGCTGCTCAAATTGCTGCCCCAGTATGTCACATTTTTAACTTAAGCTTTGAATGTAATATCTGCCCGCTGATATGGAAAGAAGCTCGGGTGATACCACTCCCAAAGAACACCAAGAATGCCTTCACTGGTTCTAATAGCCGACCAATAAGTTTGACACCAGCTCTTAATAAAATCCTAGAAAAAATAGTTTTCAATCAAATACAAGATTATTTTACTGTGAATAATTTGATAAGTGAATACCAGCATGCTTATAGAGAGGACCACTCAACAGCCACAGCACTTACTCAAATGACAGAAGATTGGTTGAGAGAGATGGACAGGAAAAATCTGGTGGGAGCAGTACTATTGGACTACAGTGCAGCCTTTGATGTAATTGATCACAGACTGCTAATTAATAAACTCAGGTGGTATGGTTTCACTCCAACAACGACTGCATGGATGGAGAGTTATCTACACAATAGAACCCAAAGAGTGTTTTTTAATGGCAGCTTCTCAGAGATTAGAAATGTTGAGTCTGGAATTCCACAAGGAAGTTCATTAGGTCCTTTACTCTTCTCTATATTTACTAATGACTTTCCTCTGACGCTGGAAAAAGCAAAAGTGTCTATGTTTTCTGATGACACGACATTATATGCACATGCACCCACAGTGAGAGAAATCAGTGAAATCCTAAATAAAGAACTGATTGCAGTAGTAAGATGGGTAACTAGTAACAGACTCGCTTTAAATATACAAAAAACAAAAAGCATTATCTTTGGCACAACTTATTCACTGAGTGTTGAACCCCAGTTAAATTTGATGTTAAAGAATGTAAATGTTGAGCAGGTCAAAGAAACAAAGCTCTTGGGTGTCATCTTGACAAACAATCTGTCATGGACAAGACATACAGATACAGTGGTTGCTAAGATGGGGAAGAACATATCAATTATAAGAAGATGTTCAATGTATTTAACTCCACAACTGACCAAAAAGGTAATTGAGACACTTGTCTTGTCAAACCTAGACTACTGCTCAGTGATATGGTCTGGTGCAAATGTGAGGGACCTGGGAAAGCTGCAGCTGGCTCAAAATAGAGCAGCTCGGCTTGCTCTCAAATGTACATTAAGGTCTAATGTGAATGAGATGCATGTCAAGCTCTCCTGGACAAAAGTCACGGAGAGGCTGACAATGTCACTCCTTGTATTCTTAAGGAAAATTATATTGTCAAAACATCCCATCTGTTTATATAATCAACTCACATTATGTTCTGACACACATACTTATAAAACCAGACATGCCACAAGAGGTTGTTACCAACTGCCTAAAGCAAAAAAGGACTCTATGCAAAGTACTGTGTTGTATCGAGCCAGGTCATCATGGAATGCACTGCCAGAAACCATCACCAAAGAAAAAACAAAACTGGGTTTCAAGAGGCTACTGAAACGTCATCTGATAGCCCATAGTAATATATAGTAATATATAATAATATATAGTAATATATATGGTAAAAATATAGTAGTATATAGTAGTATATAGTAATAGGTAGAAGGCACACGACGAGGGCACGGCCAGAAACACATACATACACATACAAACTCACAAATGATGATGATTGTTGTTACTGTTTTATTTTGTTTTACTCCTTAAGTTGATGTATGAGATAATTATTTTTGTCTCATTTTATTTATTTATTACTATTATCGGGTAGTATTTTTTTCTGGTTGTTTCTGTTTTTTTGTTGTTTTGTAATTTTACTTAATTGTTATCATTGTTTTAATTATTGCTGCAATGGTTGCAGTCATCATTAGTGTAAGTTTTTCCTTATCATTATAATTTGTATTTTAGTTGAACTTTTTCATTACCGGTACTCAATGTGAACTTACGGGTGGACCCCAGGAAGATTAGTAGCTGCTGTGCAGCTGCTAATGGGGATCCAATCAAATAAACAAAATAAACAAACAATGATGATGATGAAATATTATATTAAGCTGGAAAAGTTACATAGTGCCTCTTTAAGGCACGTTTGCTGGAGGAACCAAACTAAGAACTGAAGTTGTTCAGGTCCTCAGAACCGGTCCGTCTCTCTGAAGTCGGTTTGATTGGTAGAAAAGCAGAAAAAGATGTTTATAAATGGATGAAAGGATGTAAAAGATGAAGCATCCGGGGTTCCAGCCAAAACAAATCTGCAAAACCTGCAGCATGTTTTGATCTGAAAGCTCATATCTCAGTGGTTTTGTAGTTTTAAGGCTCAAAGCTTCGTCTCCGGAGCCGATCGGGCGGCAGAGCGGGGAGCTAATGAGGCTAACGAGGCTCGCAGAGGCGTAATAACTTCTAACGACACACTTAAACGAGCCCCGGCCACTGTTTAACGCCCTCCCTGAACAACCGCAGCGGAGCGGCGACATCTGACTCGGGGGATCCGGTCTGCTCGCTCCTTTCATGTCGTCTCGGAGACTCAGAGACTCGGAGACGGAGCCAGGACTCGTCACGGCGCCGGAGCGAGTCGTGTTTCCTCTGAGATCTTCAGAGGAGACGAGACACCGCTGGGGCACCTGGGAGCCGCTGTGATGGATGCTCCGACGCCACGGCAACCGTCTCAGCCCCGCGGGGCCTGTTGATGGGGGGGAGGAGTGTGTGTGTGTGTGTGTGTGTGTGTGTGTGTGTGTGTGTGTGTGTGTGTGTGTGTGTGTTCAGTGAAATCTTTTTCTTTAGCAGCTTAGTTCCTAAAAGAAACCCGTCGAAACTAGGACTAGTAGAGTTGAAACCAGGACTAGTAGATCTGAAACCAGGACTAGTAGATCTGAAACCAGGACTAGTAGAACTAGAACCAGGACTAGTAGAGCTGAAACCAGGACTAGTAACTGAAACCAGGACTAGTAGAAACCAGGACTAGTAGACCTGAAACCAGGACTAGTAGACCTGAAACCAGGACTAGTAGAGCTGAAACCAGGACTAGTAGAACTGAAACCAGGACTAGTAGATCTGAAACCAGGACTAGTAACTGAAACCAGGACTAGTAACCTCACGATACGATACGCATCACGATACTTGAGCCACGATACGATACACATTGCGATATCCCGATTATTATATTCTACATAGTTCACCGAAAAACGTAAAAATGCATTACACATCTTAAAATCCAAGTTGTATATATGTACATCAGATGATAGTGATGGATCTTAAAATCCGAGTTGCACGTTCATCAGATTATAGTGACAATTCATGGGACAAACTGAGTCAAAACAATGTTTTATTATAACTATACAAGCTAAAGTTACAACATATTTGTATATGTTTTTCATATTATTTACATAATATGAAATTAACATTAAATTTAGTATGAGGTTGCTTTAATTACGTGGCAAATGATAATAAACACAAGAAAGATGGGTACTAAAACCAAGGACAGGCACAGTGATCAGTCAGTATAGATATAAATCCATAAATAAATAAACCTCTGTCCATTATTTTTCATTTTTTAAGGACAGGCAATTGTGTTATATAAAAAATAAATTATAAAATGAAATAAAACGTAAAATAAAACCGGAGCTCAGTGCAGGGCCGTCCCAGGGTTGGTAGAGAGTGGCAATGCCCAGGACTGTCACTTAGGTAGGAGCACTGGGTGATATAATGGGAAAAAATCGGGGATAAAAAATATTTAAAAAAAAAAAAAAAAAAAAAAAAAAAATCGATATTCAAATTTTGAATATCGATATTGAATCGGCTGGAAAAGTATCGCGATATATTGCAATATCGATATTTTTGCCCACCTCTAACCAGGACTAGTAGAACTGAAACCAGGACAAGTAGAGCTGAAACCAGGACTAGTAGAACTGAAACCAGGACTAGTAGAACTAGAACCAGGACTAGTAGAACTGAAACCAGGACTAGTAACTGAAACCAGGACTAGTAGAGCTGAAACCAGGACTAGTAGAACTGAAACCAGGACTAGTAGAACTAGAACCAGGACTAGTAGAACTGAAACCAGGACTAGTAGACCTGAAACCAGGACTAGTAGAACTGAAACCAGGACTAGTAACTGAAACCAGGACTAGTAACTGAAACCAGGACTGGTAGAACTGAAACAAGGACTAGTAGAACTGAAACCAGGACTAGTAACTGAAACCAGGACTAGAACTGAAACCAGGACTAGTAGACCTGAAACCAGGACTAGTAGAACTGAAACCAGGACTAGTAGACCTGAAACCAGGACTAGTAACTGAAACCAGGACTAGAACTGAAACCAGGACTAGTAGAGCTGAAACCAGGACTAGTAACTGAAACCAGGACTAGAACTGAAACCAGGACTAGTAGAGCTGAAACCAGGACTAGTAGAACTGAAACCAGGACTAGTAGACCTGAAACCAGGACTAGTAGAACTGAAACCAGGACTAGTAACTGAAACCAGGACTAGTAGAACTAAAACCAGGACTAGTAGAAACCAGGACTAGTAGAACTGAAACCAGGACTAGTAGAGTTTAAACCAGGACTAGTAGATCTGAAACCAGGACTAGTAGAGTTTAAACCAGGACTAGTAGAGCTGAAAACCAGGACTAGTAGAGCTGAAACCAGGACTAGTAGAACTGAAACCAGGACTAGTAGACCTGAAACCAGGACTAGTAGAACTGAAACCAGGACTAGTAGAACTGAAACCAGGACTAGTAGAGTTGAAACTAGGACTAGTAACTGAAACCAGGACTAGTCGCGTTGAAACCAGGACTAGTAGAACTGAAACCAGGACTAGTAGATCTGAAACCAGGACTAGTAACTGAAACCAGGACTAGTAGAACTGAAACCAGGACTAGTAGATCTGAAACCAGGACTAGTAGAACTGAAACCAGCACTAGTAGACCTGAAACCAGGACTAGTAACTGAAACCAGGACTAGTAACTGAAACCAGGACTAGTAACTGAAACCAGGACTAGTAGAACTGAAACCAGGACTAGTAGAACTGAAACCAGGAATAGTCGAGTTTAAACCAGGACTAGTAGAAACCAGGACTAGTAGATCTGAAACCAGGACTAGTAGAACTGAAACCAGGACTAGTAACTGAAACCAGGACTAGTAGAACTGAAACCAGGACTAGTAGAATTGAAACCAGGACTAGTAGATCTGAAACCAGGACTAGTAGAACTGAAACCAGGACTAGTAGAAACCAGGACTAGTAGAACTGAACCAGGACTAGTAGATCTGAAACCAGGACTAGTAGAACTGAAACCAGGACTAGTAGAAACCAGGACTAGTAGAACTGAACCAGGACTAGTAGAGTTGAAACCAGGACTAGTAGAACTGAAACCAGGACTAGTAGAACTGAAACCAGGACTAGTAGACCTGAAACCAGGACTAGTAACTGAAACCAGGACTAGTAGAACTGAAACCAGGACTAGTAGAACTGAACCAGGACTAGTAGAACTGAAACCAGGACTAGTAGATCTGAAACCAGGACTAGTAGATCTGAAACCAGGACTAGTAGAACTGAAACCAGGACTAGTAGAAACCAGGACTAGTAGAACTGAACCAGGACTAGTAGAGTTGAAACCAGGACTAGTAGAACTGAACCAGGACTAGTAGAGTTGAAACCAGGACTAGTAGAACTGGAACCAGGTCTAGTAACTGAAACCAGGACTAGTAGAGTTGAAACCAGGACTAGTAGAACTGAAACCAGGACTAGTAGAACTGAAACCAGGACTAGTAGAACTGAAACCAGGACTAGTAGAGCTGAAACCAGGACTAGTAGAGCTGAAACCAGGACTAGTAGAACTGAAACCAGGACTAGTAGAACTGAAACCAGGACTAGTAGACCTGAAACCAGGACTAGTAACTGAAACCAGGACTAGTAGAACTGAAACCAGGACTAGTAGAACTGAAACCAGGACTAGTAGAGTTGAAACCAGGACTAGTAGAACTGAAACCAGGACTGGTAGAACTGAAACCAGGACTAGTAGAACTGAAACCAGGACTAGTAACTGAAACCAGGACTAGTAGAACTGAAACCAGGACTAGTAGAACTGAAACCAGGACTAGTAACTGGAACCAGGACTAGTAGAACTGAAACCAGGACTAGTAGAACTGGAACCAGGACTAGTAGATCTGAAACCAGGACTAGTAGAACTGAAAACAGGACTAGTAGAGTTGAAACCAGGACTAGTAGAACTGAAACCAGGACTAGTAGAACTGAAAACAGGACTAGTAGAGTTGAAACCAGGACTAGTAGAACTGGAACCAGGACTAGTAGATCTGAAACCAGGACTAGTAGAACTGAAACCAGGACTAGTAGAACTGAAACCAGGACTAGTAGAACTGAAACTAGGACTAGTAGATCTGAAACCAGGACTAGTAGAACTGAAACCAGGACTAGTAGAACTGAAACCAGGACTAGTAGAACTGAAACCAGGACTAGTAGAACTGAACCAGGACTAGCAGCAGAGTTCTGTTAGAACCTGCTGATCCGGATCCAGACCCTGGTGGTCGGTAGAGGAACCACAGGTCCAGACCCGTCTCCGTGGCGACGGCCGGGACAGACTCACCTTGGAGGGGTCCACGGTGGAGGAGGTGATGGAGGTGGAGGCCTCGCTGACGGAGGTGGAGAGCTGCTCCGCTGCTGCTCTGGACATCATAGGAGGGCCGGGCCTGCACACAGAACCAGGATCAGAACCAGGATCAGAACCAGGACCAGGACCAGAACCAGGATCAGAACCAGGACCAGAACCAGGACCAGAACCAGGATCAGAACCAGGACCAGAACCAGGATCAGGACCAGAACCAGGATCAGAACCAGGATCAGAACCAGAACCAGGATCAGAACCAGGACCAGAACCAGGATCAGGACCAGAACCAGGATCAGAACCAGGATCAGAACCAGAACCAAAACCAGGACCAGAACCAAAACCAGGACCAGAACCAGGACCAGAACCAAAACCAGGACCAGGACTAGAACCATCCATCCATCCATCCACCCATCTATTCATTCATCCATCCATCCATCCATCCATCTATTCATCCATCCATCATCCATCCATCACCCATCCATCCATCATCCATCCATCCATCCATCCATCTATTCATCCATCCATCATCCATCCATCACCCATCCATCCATCATCCATCCATCCACTCATCCATCCATCCATTCATTCATTCATCCATCCATCCATCCATCTATTCATCCATCCATCCATCCATCTATTCATTTATCCATCCATCCATCCATCCATCTATTCATCCATCCATTCATTTATCCATCCATCCATCCATCTATTCATCCATCCATCATCCATCCATCCATCATCCATCCATCCATCCATCATCCATCCATCCATCCATCTATTCATCCATCCATCATCCATCATCCATCATCCATCCATCCATCCATCATCCATCCATCATCCATCCATCCAGTCATTCATTCATCCATCCATCCATCCATCATTCATCCATCCATCCATCCATCCATCCATCCATCATCCATCCATCCATCCATCATTCATCCATCCATCCAGTCATTCATTCATCCATCATCCATCCATCCATCCATCCATCATCCATCCATCCACCCATCCATCCATCCATCATCCATCCATCCATCATCCATCCATCATCCATCATTCATCCATCCATCCATCCATCCATCATCCATCCATCCATCCATCATCCATCCATCCATCCATCCATCCATCATCCATCCATTCATTCATCCATCATCCATCCATCTATCTGTTAGTTTCCTAAATCAACATACATAAATTCATAATCAAGGAAAGACACAGAGACTGTTAGGAATGATATTTTCAGGCCTTCTGCAGAAGGAAAGCACAGTCGGAGCTTGCAGAGCAACATGGCCGGATGCTCTCGACAAATGCTTGCTGGGTCCTTCTTTGCAGGGGGTATTTATTTGAGAAACCGGTGACAGGAATGACCATATTTGGTAAACAGACTGTCAGTGTATAGATAATGGACAATGAACAGATGGAGAACAGACATGGTATCAGATGATGGTTAAAAAGGTCACACCTATGACTTTTCAGTTAATAAGCAACTTATCTGTGGTGTGCAGAGCAACAGACATCCTTTTAAAAAACTCAAATGGTCAAGGGGGTCAAATGGGGCCCCTTCTGGACAACAGGAAATCTTGGACAGATGTGTCCAACTGCACAATAGTCAACTGTTTAACAGAGCAGACAACCCCCCTGAGTACCCTCAGGGAGTGGCCTGTCCTGTGACTTCTGTTAACAGTGATAAGGATGTGAAAAAGCCAGCAGTCAGCTTCTCTGAGCTGACCTAACTCTATCCACTATCCATCACCCATCCATTATCCATCCATCATCCATCCATCCATCCATCTAACTATCCATCCATCCATCCATCCATGTATCCATCATCCATCCATTCATCCATCATCCATCCATCATCCATCCATTCATCCATCCATCCATCATCCATTCTTCCATCCATCATCCATCCATCCAAATCCAGACTGAAAACCTGGTTATTTAGACTGGCTTTTAATACATAGTATTGATGTGAAATATTCTTAATTTAATTTTAATGGTTTTATTATGTTGTTTTTAAATTGTTTTGTTTTAATGTGGATTTTAATGGAAAGCACTTTGGTCACCCTGTGTGTTGTAAAGGGCTTTATAAATAAAGATTGATTTATTGATCCATCCATCTAACTATCCATCATCCATCCATCCATCATCCATTGATCCATCCATCCATCATCCATTCATCCATCCATCATCCATCCATCCATCATCCATTGATCCATCCATCATCCATTCATCCATCCATCATCCATCCATCCATCATCCATTGATCCATCCATCATCCATTCATTCATCCATCCATCATCCATCCATCCATCATCCATCCATCATCCATCCATCCATCCATCTATCCATCATCCATCCATCCATTCATCATCCATCCATCCATCCATCAATTCATCCATCATCCATCCATCCATCATCCATCTATCCATCATCCATCCATCCATCTAACTATCCATCATCCATCCATCCATCCATCCATCCATCCATCATCCATCCATCCATCCATCATCCATCCATCCATCATTCATCCATCCATCCATCCATCCATCATCCATCCATCCATCATTCATCCATCCATCCATCATCCATCCATCCATCCATCATTCATCCATCCATCATCCATCCATCCATCCATCCATCATCCATCCATCCATCATCCATCCATCCATCCATCCATCGTCCATCATTCATCCATCCATCCATCCATCATTCATCCATCCATCCATCATCCATCCATCCATCCATCATCCATCCATCATTCATCCATCATCCATCCATCCATCATCCATCCACCCATCATTCATCCATCCATCCATCATCCATCATCCATCCATCCATCATCCATCCATCATCCATCCACCCATAATTCATCCATCCATCCATCCATCATCCATCCATCCATCCATCATCCATCCATCCATCATCCATCCATCATTCATCCACCCATCCATCATCCATCCATCCATCCATCCATCATCCATCCATCCATCATTCATCCATCCATCATCCATCATTCATCCATCCATCCATCATTCATCCATCCATCATCCATCCATCCATCATCCATCCATCCATCATTCATCCATCCATCATCCATCCATCATTCATCCATCCATCCATCATCCATCCATCCATCATTCATCCATCCATCATTCATCCATCCATCATCCATCCATCCATCATTCATCCATCCATCCATCATCCATCCATCATTCATCCATCCATCATTCATCCATCCATCATCCATCCATCCATCATTCATCCATCCATCATCCATCCATCCATCATCCATCCATCATTCATCCATCCATCCATCATCCATCCATCATCCATCCATCCATCATCCATCATTCATCCATCATTCATCCATCCATCCATCCATCATTCATCCATCCATCCATCATCCATCATTCATCCATCCATCATCCATCCATCCATCATCCATCCATCCATCATCCATCCATCCATCCATTCATCCATCCATCATCCATCCATCATCCATTCATCCATCATCCATCCATCCATCCATTCATCCATCATTCATCCATCCATCCATCCATCATCCATCCATCCATCATCCATCCATCATCCATCCATTCATCCATCATCCATCCATCCATCCATTCATCCATCCACCCATCATCCATCCATCCATCATCCATCCATCATCCATCCATCCATCATCCATCCATCAATCAATCATCCATCATCCATCCATCAATCAATCATCCATCCATCAATCAATCATCCATCCATCATCCATCCATCATCCATCCATCAATCAATCATCCAACCATCATCCATCCATCCATCCATCATCCATCCATCCATCATCCATCCATCAATCAATCATCCATCCATCATCCATCCATCATCCATCCATCCATCCATCCATCATCCATCCATCCATCATCCATCCATCCATCCATCCATCCATCAAGGTCATCCCCCCATCTTCTGATCAACGGAGTCACCTGATACTTAAACCTCAATAACCAAAGAAAAAGTTGTAAAACTGAGCAGCAAACTTTTAGAAAGTACTCTGCTTCTCGTAATGCCGTGAACTTTAGTCCCCAAAAAGAAGAAGGAGTGAATATTTCATGGCAGCCGTCCGTGAATCTGTTTGAGGTCCGCTTTAATGAGGACATCGTGAGCTCTGCAAATAAATAAATGGATATGTGGGTCCTGAGAGGCTCCGAACACAAAGCACGAGAAGAAAGGAATTACAGGAGATCTGCGGCTGCATTCACTTTTATGACGCGTTGCCTACGGTTACGGTTGTATTATTGGATGGAGCTTCAGAGCATCACAGCAAACCTTCAGAGACCTGAGATATCCACGTGTTTGGGTTCAAAATGAGCTTCAGATGAACCAGAACAGCCTTTTTTTTACTCAAACAGATTCTTCTCGTCTCAGTCGCACAAACTTCTCCAACACCGAACGGCAATATTATATATCCAATCAAGCCAGTTTTTGACTAAAACGTCTGGAAACGGCCAGAAACCTGCACCTCTAATTGGATCAAAACAAATAAAATGATTCTTAATACGTCAAAAACAAATGGTATGATGTTTGGTTCTAGCTATAGATTAGGAATGGGCGATATTTTACCGTTTACGATAAACCGTCAAAAAAATTCCCCACGGTAAGAATTTGTATCTCACGGTAAAAACGATAAATTCCCGTCGATGACGTTTTTGTGTAAAACTGATTTATGATTCTGTGTTAAATCCACGCGGAAGGAAGGAAGGAAGGAAGGAAGAAAGAAAGAAAGAAAGAAAGAAAGAAAGAAAGAAAGAAAGAAAGAAAGAAAGAAAGAAAGAAAGAAAGAAAGAAAGAAAGAAAGAAAGAAAGAAAGAAAGAAAGAAAGAAAGAAAGAAAGAAAGAAAGAAAGAAAGAAAGAAGGATAAATTCCCGTTGATACGTTTTTGTGTAACAAACATGGCGGATCTGAGAGAGAGAGAGATTAATAGTTGAAAAGGTGGAGTTGAATTGGTATTTTTTTTATCGTCATTTTTATCGTTATCGGGATAAATGCCAGAAATTATCGTGATACATTTTTTAGTCCATACCGCCCATCCCTACTATAGATTATCTGATAATCCTAAAAGGAATATACAAATAGATAGTCAAACAATTCAGCAAGTAAAAACCGTGAAGCTTCTTGGACTTTGTCTGGATTGTACATCGTCATGGTCTGATCACATCAACAGAGCTGTTGCCGTGGACGTGGACGTAAATGTGCACCATTTCTCAGCACACAGTTGTTTCGTCAAGTTGTTAGTTCCTTGGCTTTGTGTCATTTAGATTACTGTTCAGTTGTTTGGTCTGCTGCATTGAAGAGTCTTCTAAAAAAACTACAAGTGGCTCAAAACAAGGCCGCAACACTTGTTCTTGGTTGTTCTCCAAGAACAAGTGTTGCAGAAATGCATGAACGTCTCTCCTGGCTGAGGGTTGAGAATATCAACTAATGTACTTACATATTTCCATAGAATTATTAACACTCAGACTCCTACATTTCTCTATAATAATATAACTTATTGTTCAAATATTCATTCATAAAACACTCGAGGGGCGAATAGTTGTGGGATTATGTTACCCTGACCTAGGGCTGGGCGATATATCGAGATTTTAATATATATCGATATATTTTCAAACTCGATATGGTACGAGACAATATTGTTTGTATCGATTTAAAAAAATATGTTTTTTTTTTTTTTTACATTTCTTACATTTTTTTTTATGATTTTTATATAGCTTATTTTGTGACAAATTGACTTGAATGTTTTATTTGAGATTTGCACAAATGTTTTGTTATTTGCACAACTGTCAACCTCAGTGGAAAAGTCTGCCTGTTTCTGTCTACATTGTATTAATTGCACAGTGTATTTTAATTTAATTGTTATGCAGGAAAGGGATATTTGTTTTATTTTATTCAAGAAGCATTTTTATTCTATATTTATTTTTATTTCATTTGTTTTATACATGTTGATATTGTGCAGACCTCTGTTAATAAAGGAACCTGTGTGACATTTGGCACGAGGCTTTGTATTAAAACTGACTGTTTTTTTAAGGGTTTGCCTCAGAAAAAATGAAGCTAACAGAGATGCTAACAGAGATGCTAACAGAGATGCTAACAGAGATGCTATGCTATAATGCTTTGGGGGAAACCCAAATTATGGCACGGAAAAAATATCGATATATATCGAGTATCGCCATTCAGCTAGAAAATATCGAGATATGACTTTTGGTCCATATCGCCCAGCCCTACCCTGACCTAAGTCTGACTCTATGCAGATGACAGTACTTTATAGATCAGTTGCATATTGGAAAACCCTTCCAGGTGAGATTCCTTACATCAAAAGAATAAGAACGTATTTGTTGTCATCACCTTAACATCATATGGCGTATCTGACTGAGTGAGATCAATACATCAAATTATATATGATTTGTATGATGTTTTTCTTTATTTCTTATTTGTAATTTTATTTTTATTTTTTTAAATGTACTTTATGAATTGAGATTGTATGTTTGATTTTGTATTTTAGGGCCCATTCTGTTCACAATTTACATAAATGAGCTGTGTGGAAACTTGTCAAATGCCTGATATCACTTTTATGCGGATGATTGTGTGATATACTGCTGCTCACCCTTAATTGCACAAGCTTTTGAATTTTTACAGTCTGCCTTTGATGAAGTGCAGTCTCGTTTGGAGAAACTGAAACTGGTTTTAAATGATGAAAAATCCAAAGTTATGTTTTTTTCAAATTCATAAGTTCTCCCGGAGAATACCCCATCAATTAAAACTGTCCATGGTAAAGCTCTTGAGCTGGTCTCTAGCTACAAATACCTGGGATTAACTATTGATGGGGAGCTTACATTTAAAGCACACATAAAAAATTTGGTCTCTAAACTAAGGGTGAAACTCGGTTTTTATTACAGAAACAAGGAATGTTTTTCCCTCAGAGCACGAAAGTTTCTGATTTCGGCTACTTTTCTGCCTGTTCTGGATTACGGCGATGTTGTGTACATGTGTGCGTCAGCCAGCTGTCTACAGTCTCTGACTCCGGTCACCACTGTGCCCTACGGTTCATAACTGGTTGTAGCATCTCACTCACCACTGTGAACTGTATGCTAAAGCTGGCTTGTCTTCTCTGAATGTTAGACGGTTTACACACTGGATGACTCTGACTTATAAGGCTTGGCTTGGCTTGGTTCCTGTTTATTTATGTTTATTTCTCCAGAGAACTAAAAGCAGTTATGCTTTAAGGTCGAATGACACTTTGCACCTGGCTGTTCCTCGTGTTCGGACTAACTTGGGAAAAAAAGCTTTTAGGCCACGTTTACACGTAGCCGGGTATTTACAAAAACGGATATTTTCCCCTCTCCGTTTTCAAAAATATCCTCGTTTACACGGACTCGCATGAAAACGCTGTTAACGTCATGCCAGCCAATCAGAATCCTGGAAAAAACATCAACAAATGACACGTGTAACTTCCAGTTAAGGCTGATTTATGGTTCCACGTTACACCAACGCAGAGCCTACGGCGTAGGGTACGCGGCGACGCGCACCGTACGGTGTGTGTACCCTACGCCGTAGGCTCTGCGTCGATTTAACGCGGGACCATAATTCAGGCTTTACTTCCAAGACGGAACGAGAGTCTGAGAGAATTTAAAACAGGTAAAATAAAAGAAAATATTGACGGTGGCCAAACAAATTGTAAACACAGGTCGCACTCATGACGCTGCTGGTGACGTTTCTGTCGCATAATGTGACGTTCTGAAGCCTAAATCTCAGTTTTCCTCCGTTTTCTCTGTTTAGACGCAAACGTGAAAACTGAGTTTTTGAAAACCTCCACTTTGGTCGGAGTTTTCAGAAATGATGGTTTTTGGTGACTTTGAGCTTCGTTTTCATGTAAACGAACGGCCAAAACACATGAAAACGCCTCCGTTTTTGCCCCGTGTAAACGGGGCCTTAGTTTCTCTGCACCCTCTGCGTGGAATACCTTACAAAATGAACTGAAAATGCCTGAACTTGTTTCTTTTGAAGCCTTTCACTCACTTCTGAAAAAACGACAACGGGAATCCTTTCAGCAGTGCCCGTGTTTTTAAACTACATGTGCCCGTGTTCTTAAATTTTAAATTATTTCTGAAGTTGTTTTTACATATTATTGAAGTCACCACTATTGCACTTTATTCGCTAACAGTTTGCACTCTCATTTTAATGTTTATTACGTGATTGCTGTTATTTGTGTGTGGACGTGTGCTGCTCCTTCCTTGGCCAGGTCACCCTTGGAAAAGAGGTCTTGACCTCAATGGGTTTTTATCTGGATAAATAAAGGTGAAATAAAAAAATAAAAACATTGTATTGTCTGGACCCCAGGAAGACTAGCTTTGACTCTCCGGGCCTCCACCCATCACGATCAACTGGGATGTTTGTTTACTGCTGTTGTCTGAAATGCGTCTGATTGGATTCAGACGGGGAACAAAGGTCCGTTTCAAGCAGAATCCAACACAAACACGCAGCCGCCGCCCCCCCGGCCTCCTCTCATCTTTTCCACTCCGTCCCTGTAAACAGATGTCTGGGACACAAACCGCTCATTTGCCCTGATTCAGAAATATTTTCCAGAATAGAATCAAATATTGGTGTCTGTGTTGGACCCTGGGAGGAATCCTCGCCGTGATTGTGTTCAGCTGCAGAAGCGTAAATGCCGGGGCCGAGTGGTGGGAGGACCGAGCTGCTGGTTCTGGCTCCACTTTAGAAAAGGTCAACAACTGTAACTGGGAACGGGAGTTGGGAATGGAATTCAGTGACGGCTGGTGGGACAAGGAAATAGATAGAATCCACTCCACCACGTCCTGCGCTCGCTTTAGCCTCATACTACTTAAAGTTCTGCACGGAGCCCATCTCTCCAAATCCAGGCTTTCTGAAATCTACCCGGAGGTGGAGGATAGATGCAGCAGAAGCCAGCAAACTCCTTGAGACTTGAGTCTTATGTTTTATACGTGTCCCGCACTCCAAACTGTTCCGCCTGGGTTCTACTTGACCTCCAGAGGGTTCCGGGTAGGGCTGTAACGATACACTAATCTCACGATACGGTACGATACACGATATTGAGGTCACGATAACGATACGATATTATAGCAGTATTTTTTTAACAACCTTGAATGAGGAACTTATGACTGGAAAAAATGGTCTTTTATTTGAAAGACACAAAATACAAAACAATGCTGTGCATTTGCCCTATTGTTACAGTTTGTAATGCTTTATAACTGTTTAAGTTTTAAAGAGAAAGCCAGGCCAACCATTTTCCACAAACTGAACTAAAAGTAAATGTCAGGTTTGCATTATGCATCTTCAGTTTCATACAAGTACACATTTTTTGCCACAAACTGAATAGTTTCTCTCATGTATGATTTGACTTTTTTCTTTTCCAGAAATTTAACAACTAAAATTAAATAAATAGCCTAAATAAAAGTAAATAAATACATACAATTTTACATCATAAAAAGATTGATTCATGCTCACCTTATAAGTGTAAGAGGAGATTTATTTTTGTTAAGAAGGTTATTTTGGTAATTCAGGGTTCATTATTTTATAAATATATTCTTTATATTCTGATGTAAATCAGGGACTATAATGACACTAGTCAGTTTATCTGTAGTGATGAGTCTGTTTTAGATTGGGCGGAGTGATACGCCACAGTACGGCACTAGGTGCTGTGTTGATGTTCTAAAATCCTACACTGTTGAGGGACATTAAAGTACACTGGAACTCAGTAAAAGTCCCCGTGTTTATCCTACTCACCACCCCAAAAAGGTTTAATTTAATAAGGTAAGGCTTAACTCTACACCAGCCTTACATTAGTAAAAGTTCAGAGCTCAAAACCCCCAAGAGTCCCGTGATCGGGACCAAAACGGGACTAGTTTCTTCTGAGTGGAGGAAGATTTTGGTCCGCGGGTCGAGGCGTGGTCGCGGTCGGATGCGCGTTACTAGTCAACACAATAGATTAATGTTAATAACCTAATATCGCGATACAGTTTGTCACCTCCACGACACGTTTCGTGACGTTTTTGTATCGCGAAATTTCGTGGCACGATATATTGTTACACCCCTAATGTTTGTCCAACCTTGGACTGATGGATCCCTAAGCTGGGAGATGGTTTCATACGTCTGTCCTGCCTCATGGATAGCCATAGCCTGAGTAGCTGTCCTGATTACTCTCCTCTTTGATGCCAAGAGTCGATACAGCAGAATCTGCTCTTGGACGCCACCGGAGAAGGGATCATGTGATGGAAGTGGAGACAAAGCTAGAGTCATGTCAACAAAGAAATCTGTCTGAATGGACGTGACTTCTGCGGTTCAGCTACTTCTGATCGTACGTCCTCAGAGATCTTGTGGGAGGCAGGGCTCACATCAGTGGATTTTCTCCTGAACAGAAACTTTTAGAGGAATCCTCGTGAGACTTGGAGGAAGATCAGGTCACGGTTTAGAGTAAATAAACCAGTTATTTCAGGCATCAAAAGATCCACTCAGTCATCAGAAGAACACGCTGTAGTGACTCAAACGGCCTTGACTCTGCCGTTATTGGAGACACTGGTCAGACAGAACAATTGTTATTGGATGTAAAGAGGAAGTTCCCCAGTGAGGTCCGGATCAATACAACTGTTACAGACCAGCGACAGGAACAACTGTGTTTGTTGCAGCAACGCTTCACTCCTGTGGAAAGGTGAAGGAAATAAAAGCATCTATCCCACGTTTACCTGCAGGCGCCGAGTATGTAACGAGATAATCCGATAAAGACGCCAATAAAGAGTAAAGTTAGGAGACGGTTGGCAGTGGAGCTCAGAAAGAACACTCCTAACGACCCCAACGACCCCAACAACCTCAACACTCCTGCCGACCTTAACAACCCACAATCCCAACACTCCCAACGACCCCAAACAACCCCAACAACCCCAACAACCTCAACACTCCCGCCGACCTTTACAACACACAATCCCAACACTCCTAACGACCCCAAACAACCCCAACAACCTCAACAATCTCCAAAACCACAACATCCCCAACGACCCAAACACTCCCAACTAGGGCTGGGCGATTTTGGACAAAAATAAAATCCAGATTTTTTTCTCTGAAAACCCGATTTTCGTTTTCGATTTCAATTTTTTTGGTAAAACTACAAAAGACAATGGAATAATTTTTAAAGAATAATTATTTTTAAAGAAAAATAGCAAACAAATGTCCCTATTGGGAATGAAGTGCAATTGAAAGATACTGTAAATCCTCCTTGAGTTTAGTAAAGTGACAACATTTCCAATTTTCTTGACCAAACAAAGATGACTAGACGAGCTCCGTCTGTAATGCAGCTGCAAAAAAGGAACATCCATTTTCCGATTTTCCTTTTTTTAACATCGATTGTGATTAATAAATCCGATTTAGATTTAAAATCGATTAATCGCACAGCCCTACAACAACCCCAACACTTCCAACACTCCCAATGACCCCAACACTCCCAACAACTCAAACATTCCCAACAACCCCAACGACTCCAACACTCCCAACACCCCAACCCAGAAAAAAGTCCACCACTGAGAACCCCGGTCTCATATTAGCTGCTTCAAACTCAAACTGGTCCAGGGAGCTAAAGATCACGGTTCGATGAAGCTAACAGCTTCAGATCATCTGAAAAAAGCTGAGATGAAATCCTGAAGCCACAAAACAGGGCCACTCTGCTTCTTCCTCATCTTCATTCTGTTGAAGTTCCTTGGGAAGGTGTGAAACTGTGGTGTGGAAAACCTTCACACCTGAGACAGATGGAGCGGTTTGTCCAGGGAAGTGGAAACATGACCAGAACATCCATCTATAGCTGCATCCACACGCCTCTGTCGGTGCCACAAACCCCGAGTCGTCAACACCATACGTATAGTTCAGTTTACTTCTGCATTAAAACAAAGGTGGTACTGACTTTCCTTTGTTCTGGTGTTTCTGCAGCTTTACCTCGGCTGGAGAGTGAAACCTGAGATGTTTCTGTCTCGGCTCATTTGACTGATTCCTGAGAGTCCTGAACATCAATCTGGGGGAAAACTGAATCACAGGACAATTTCCTATGATTAGTTTTGACAGCTGAGGGGATGGTGGCGATGCGAGCAGCAAACTAATGGTGCGATGAGTTCAAAAATGACCCAAACTCAGGACAATCCTTCAAAAGTTCAGAAACTTCAAAAGCTGGTTGAACTGCATGAACTGAACTCACATCCATAAAAACATAAAAACAATTAAAGCTGCAAGCAGCGATGAATGTATGGAGCTCGAACAGTCTCATAATTGACAAATGCACAGGACAAGTTTTACAAATGCACAGACCGATTTGCAAATACACACACCGTTTCACACATGCACAGAACAATTCACACGTGCGTAGGACAAGATATACAAATGTATTTTTGATGCACACACAAATATAACCTTCCTTTCCTTTGTTCCAGCCTTTGTTCCAGCCAATCATAAGAGCGCACCCTACGTGGGGGACACAGAGCAGTGGATAAAACACGACTTACTCTAAACCAATCAGATTAAAGGGGCGGATCCACCTGCTGTTTGAACTGCGTTAGCTTAGAAAAGTGATTCATATTTCAAGTTGATGGAGTAAAGATAAATAAACAGCAACAGGAGATAAAAGATAAATAAACAGGATTGAGAGGAGATCACTGTTCTGCTTTTCTTGTGATCTCGGTAAAAAAAAAGTGCGATCAGAGATGGTTTGTCAGGCCGTTCAACCATTGGCTGAAACAAAGGAAGATATCTGATTGGTTGCAGATCCTTCAGTGACGTGTTTGTGGATCGAGTCATGTCAGGGGAGTCTCAAAAGTCACACGCAAATCCAGCGCAGCTCACAGACAAAAAAAACATTTGTAAATCAGGTTATATTTGTGTGCGCATCAAAAATACATTTGTATATCTTGTCCTACGCACGTGTGAATTCTTCTGTGCATTTGTGAAACGGTGTGTGTATTTGCAAATCTGTCTGTGCATTTGTAAAACTTGTCCTGTGCATTTGTCAATTATGACACTGTTCTAGCTCCATACCCTCGCACCCTTGTAAACGTTCAGGCTGCAGTGGAAGCTTGTATGACTTGCATGTAGATTCTTCAGGCCTGGACATTTAGCGGATGACTCTCTATGTCAAACCATTCAAAAGTTATCTCAGAAAATAGGAACTATCAATTATCAACCGATTAGTAGTTTTTAGTTTTCTAGGGGGCGCTGTTGAGCCATTTTGCCCATTTTGCCCATTAATGCAAACCATTATATATCACATTTTTCGCCAGGCCTGGCTTGCGTGCAAAATTTGACTTTGACTTTTTCGGCACGTTTAGGGGGGCAAAAGCCCTCATTTCGTTGGAAGAAAGAAAAATTCCTACAGATACGATAGGGCCTTCGCACTGTAAGTGCTCTGGCCCTAAATATCACTGATGATGATTCAAACACAAGTAGTGCAGGTAGTACTCTAGTGGTCTGTAGAGGACCTGCAGGTCTGGATCTGGACCCTAGTGGTCTGTAGAGGACCTGCAGGTCTGGATCCAGTCCAGTAAAATGCAGCACAAAACGCTCAACACCTAAACGAGTCATCCTCCTCCCCCTTTACCCATAATCCCCATCAAGGAAACATCAAGGAAACATGATCAAAGATCAAAGGAAATAATAACACGGATGAGGAATTATAATTTTCATTACTTCCTGGCAGATGGATGTGTCTTGGTCTGACCAGGATCCTGATCCGCCGTCTGAAGGTAATTAGCCTGACGGAGGTCGTTTGGGAGCACGAGGAACCAAGATTATAACAATGAGCAGATTCTGCAAATACGTTATTCTCTAAATACCCCCCCCCACCACCACACACACACACACACACACACACACACACACACACACACACACACACACACACACACACACACACACACACACACACACACACACACACACACACACACACACACACACACACACACACACACACACACACACACACACACTGATGTGAATGAGGAACCATCCAGGTCCATCCAGCAGGAAAGGTTGCAGGGAGGCGGCTGATGACATTTAATCACTCGGGAAAAGTAATAACGATGATGTTTGTGACATTTTACCAGAAGTTTCCTGCAGTTTAATGAACCACGTTAGAAAGTGGGAGGAACTTCCACAACCACATTAAACACTGGAGGAAAACTCTGCAGGAAACAGAGGAAGCATGGAGGAAACCAACAACAACAGCTGCATCGGGATGGATGGATGGATGGATGGATGGATGGATGGATGGATGGATGGATGGATGGATGGATGGATGGATGGATGGATGGATGGATGGATGGATGGATGGATGGATGGATGGATGGATGGATGGATGGATGGATGAAGAGCTCAAATAGGACATTTCACATCAGTTCAGTGTTTCGGCCATTTTCTGATCTCAGTGGGGAACGTGGGCCCGTCCTGTCCTGGGGCCTCATCTATAAAGCTTGCTTGCTACAAAACAGGGCTGAAAGATGAGCCACCTGCTACGCAAAGGTTGGGATTTAAAAAGAAAAAACTAACCGAAAAATCTGCGTATCCCTACGGCAACCCAGACCCTCGCGCAGGAACATTTTGAAGATCTCGGGAACTGGCGACGCAGGCGGTGAGGTGGTGAAATGAAGCCAGATTCATGTCATACTCTTAATGTCATCAAATATCAGACTTATAATATAATAGCGCTGATCGTGTCCCTCTGTGTGTGAAGCTCAGCGTCAGTCAGGACTCTGGTGCTGCTGCAGCCGCGGTGCAGGACACGCCGTGCATGGAACCTCCTTCACCCACCACGACAACTGGAGAGTGACTGAGGACAGAACAAATGAGTGCCGGGCCACTCTACGGAGCCCCTAAAGGGACACAGATTTTTTTATATATATAATGAGTTTTACGCGCGCGTGAAACCTTTACGCGTGGGTTTAAGCCTAAATTATGGTTCCGTGTTAAAACGACGCAGAGCCTACGCCGTAGGGTACGCGGCGACGTGTACCTACGCCGTATGCTCTGCGTTCGTGTGACGCGGATCCATAAATCAGCCTTGAGCAGCTCTGAGGGGAGGGAGGAGGGGGAGCGGGGCTGCTGGGCCGTCTTCGCATCGCCTTCGCACAGTGTCTTGATGATTTGCAATTACAGGCTGAGCCTACCGTTAGTTTTTAAACTGTAAAAAGTGGGGGAGACAAAAACATGATTTTGAAAAGTGGGGGGGACATGTCCCCTCTGTCCCCAGTGGAAATTGCGCCGTGGCACTCACGACGTTTAGCGCAGCAACGGCGTGCTGCCACTCACTCGCTTTATTTTATACTATTTATATACTTTTTCTACTTTTACTGTGACCACCAAATAATGTCGTCTTCCTGTCCTCCACCTCATCCACAACATCTCGCTCTCTGTCTGCGTGAAATTTAGTGGCACGGTGGCTCGACACGTCTCATTCATCCTGACCCAAACAGGCTGCAGGAAGCCGCTGCGCATGCTCAGCAGGCTCATTCATATGCAAATACTACTTTGCATTGCCCATTTATGGTATGAAGTGGGCGTGTAGAGGGCGGGATATGAGGCGAATTCAGCTGCGCAACCTTCCAGCTGGACTGTGATTTATAAAGCGGCTTTTGGGTTTACATGCACTTTTAGTATGGATCCTACGCACTCTTTTATAAATGAGGCCCCTGGACCAGAACTGGTCCAGGTCCAGGACAGGATGAGGAGCCCTGACCCAAGACTAAATCTCGTGGGCGGGGCCGGCTGCCTCAAGGGCCCCATTGGTCCCCGGTCTGCGGGAGTACCGACCCCCCAGCCCCCACTCTGCTTGAGTTTCAAGACTCAACAAAGCAAAATTAAAATCCCAACGAGTCTCTGCTTCAGTCGGTACAACCGTGTTTATATTGAAGGTTTGAGTTTTGGTTCCCTCTCAAAAGTCCGAACACGTCCTCCCAGAAACTCTGCTTCTCTTTATTTTGCATCTTCCCAGTCCTCCTGCCCCCCCTCAGGTGGTGTGGGATCCACCAGCTTTATTAAATCAGCGTTAAAACAACAGTCCCCGTCAGGGGGACGTGGTCTAGACCTGGTCTGGTCTGTGCGTGACGGAGTTACATCAACGGCATCTGAAACCTCTCTGCAGTAATTAGGAGCGAGGCAGACGAGTCTGGACTATAAATAACTTCTGCTCCTTTAAATCCCTCCGTCCCTCCGTCGGGGTTTTAACTTCTCCTCCTTGAAATCCCTCCGTCCCTGCGTTTGGTTTAACGGAGGATCTGATGAGCTCTGACTCGCGCCGGGGATTAGCCGCTAGTCCAGATTAACGTCCCACTAACCGACCACCTTCAGCAGAACTCCTCCCCGGGGATCAGCTCAGACCTGAGGAACCAGTAGGGGTGGGCAAAAATATTGATACGGCAATATATCGTGATACATAGTCTCCCGATACGATATCGATATTCAATGTATGTATCGCGATATATTGCCGTATCAATATTTTTGCCCACCACTAGCTGTACTGTATTTTGTGATTTCAGTGTGGGTGAGACACTGCATTTTATTTTTGTCATTTTAAGTCAGGGGCAAGTAGCTGTACTGTATTTTTGTGATTTCAATTTCAGTGTGGGTGAGACACTGCATTTTGTATCTAAGAATAATGCACACTGCACTTTTCATTGTGTTTCAGTGTGTTTTTTCATGCAAATATGTTGCATAAAAATGGAAAGTTTGAATTACATTGTTTTGACTCAGTTTGTCCAATGCATTATCACTATCATCTGATGTACATATATACAACTTGGATTTTAAGATGTGTTATGCATTTTTAAATTTTTCGGTGAACTATTTAGAATATCGAGATATATCGCATAATCGGGATATCGCAATTTGTATGGTAGCGTGGCTCAAGTATCGTGATGCGTATTTTTTTAGTTTAAGTGTTGCAAATTCACATTACAAATCATGTTTTAATAGCAGAAAAAAAGACCGCATTTCCACGTACGGTGCGGGTCGCCGCGTACCCTACGCCGTAGGCTCTGCGTTGGTGTAACGCGGAACCATAAATCAGCCTTTAGTGTGTGCGCTGTCTGCTGTTCGGAACAACTCTTTTTTCTCTTCTCACTTTGCTGGGACGCCGGGTCCCTTCGCCGAGACACAACTTTTGCGGTATGCGTTCTTTGTTGTGTCTAAAAATGATGCGCAGTGCCTGCCCAATCAGAAACGGTACAGATATTTTGGGATTTTTTTTATATATATAAAATTATAATAAAATAAAGGATCCCATAACCTTTGATCGGATGGGCAGTACGCACGTTTGGGTTGGAACAGCCCACCCCTGCCCCAAAACCGGCCTCCAGTTCCAGTAACAGAGGTCCGACGTGAGGATTATGATCGTATAGTGTGAGCAGACGGAGGATTATGATCGTATAGTGTGAGCAGACGTGAGGATTATGATCGTATAGTGTGAGCAGACGGAGGATTATGATCGTATAGTGTGAGCAGACGTGAGGATTATGATCGTATAGTGTGAGCAGACGGAGCATCAGAGCATCGGGTCGTACAGTGTGAGAACATAAATTGTGGGCTGTGAACTTTTGAACTCTGCGATCTAGTCGTGCAGTTTGAGATGGGGCAGAATCAAACGATTTAAAATATCGCACAGTGTATGCCCAGTTTTAGGGGTGTGGTCCTTTGATTGGACAGTCATCACTTTGGATACTTAGCGCTGTGTTGTGTCCTGAGCTGTGAATAAAGACCTAACATGACAAAATCATTGGTATTCAGTATGTTCTGTTAGTTATACTAACAGACCACCGAGACCGGTTGTGGGTGGTGGACCCCCAAGACGGGTTTCCTTGAGACCATCTTTAACGTTTCATCAGCAGGATTTATGATTCATCCTTTTTTCAGGTGATTAATCCTCATAATCTGGATCCTCCATCCAGGACCCGGATCCTGTGCAGGTTAACTGGTCTCAGAAAGAGGACCCCCCCCAGGACGGGGGTCTTTGGATCGGCGTTAACGAGTCGGAACCCGCCGACATAATGCTGCCGTTATTCTCCCAAATGGACCTGCAGTCACAGCGACCCCTTTATCACAAATACACACTTATACACACACATATGTACACTCACACACACATATATATATATACACACACTCACACACATATATAAACTCACACACTCACAAACACTCACACTCTGAAGTGAACAGGCGACACCATTATTACGGCGGCTTCACGCCCACAGAACCATTACCTGGTCCTCATCTGGATGGAGGGATGAGAGAGAGGAGGGAGGATGGAGAGAGAGAGGGAGGATAGAGAGAGAGGGAGGATGGAGAGAAAGATGAGGATGGAGAGAGAGAGGGAGGATGGAGAGAAGAAGGGAGGATGGAGAGAAGGAGGTAGGATGGAGAGAGAGAGGATGGAGAGGAGGAGGGAGGATGGAGAGAGAAGGAGGATGGAGAGAGAGAGGATGGAGAGAGAGAGGATGGAGAGAAAGATGAGGATGGAGAGAGAGAGGGAGGATGGAGAGAATGTTTATTCTGAGCATCCAGACAGGTACCTACGGTGGCCGACAAGGGCCAAACGCGTCTCAGTTAAGGAAAACGGCTTCAAGTACAGAAACGATTCAAATTCACAAACTCAAAACGAGGAACAAAAAGAGGAACGTGGTGCAAATGAAAAAACGTGCTGCAAAAAACAAAGACAAATGCAGCATCATCAAACGCTGCAAATAGAGAAACGATGCAAAGCACAAAACGATATAAAACAATAAAACCATCTTCAAAAGAAAAACGCTTCATAACCGGTCACCAAACCTGCAGGGGGCGCTCTCGGCCGAGACGGAACAGCTGACTGAACCACAGTGTTTACGTCCATGGTTTAAACATACAGACTATATTTATATACGATGTTAATATCACTATTATATTTTACACCAGACGATACAAGGCTGCACATAATATTAATAAGATAAGATCATGATTAGAGATTGACACCTGTTAACGTTACATATAGTACATTATCACTTCCATAACATACAGCGCTGCACATTACATGTTATGCTTATTAATGACAGAAAGAAAAAAAGGACAGGGTTTATGTTGGAAGACTGTGACCAGACGGCTTCTTAATGTATTATTAAAACGGGTGCTTTATATCAATATGTGTATTATGTGCAGAGATTTTTCCAGTAAAATTAAGTGTATTTATTTTTAAAAATTGATGCGGATATTTACGCCAGTGTGCCGAAAAAGTCAGCACTTCTCTTTTAACTGTTTTACTTTGTCACTATCCTCGTATTCAAAACTGAAATTCTCCGAATAAATATCTTCTATCATCTTTTTTAGCAGTGATATTTTTCCTGCGAAAATATATAATAGTAGTCAGTTAATAAAAATAAACAACCGTCTACAAAGAAATAAAATCGGCAAATGCATTCTAGAAAACTAAAAAAATGTCAAACTGCTCTCTTTGTGGAATAATGATGGATTTGTAGAAGAAATATATTATCGGATATGCTGGCAATTATTTATCCGTTCCTTTTTAGTAAATTGACATTTCGTTTTTTTGCGTTGGAAACCTCTCTCGGGCCGCACATTTGACACCCCTGATCTACACGTTAGAACTGCAGCAGCAGCAGATCCGATAAATAATAACATAAATAAAAACATGTAATTAGTCTGGCGTTCGTTAACTGGCCTGAAACGTTGGAACGACAGAACTGAGAGTGAAACAAAGTCAGAAGGGAAGAAGAGCAGGAGGCATCAGAGGGAGCGATGGGACTATACGGAGAACAGAGGAAATGAAAACAATGGGACGCTGACGGGAGGAAGAAAGGAAGAGAGAAGAAGAGGAAACTAAAAGCTGCCGGCGGCGGGACTCTTCTTCACGTCTGAGCGACCTCTTCATCACAGCCAAAGTTCATTACTCTTCACTAATTAGTGACTCAATTCTTGTCAGATTAGTTCAGAGTAGAAGAGACAACCACCGAGCCGACAGCAGACCGAGCCATCCAACAAACCTGCGCTGCATTTCATCATTTAAACCAAAAAACTTAAAACATCAGGTCAAAAACTGAGAGTCTGAGGCTCTGAACCTGAACCCTGACTGAAAAACAGATCACAAACTCCTAAAACGACCAGCAACACGAACAGGAAACACCCTGTGGTTTGAGATTTGAAGTTAGAGGTTGGAGGATATATATCGTATTGTGAGCTGAATAGCGTGATATATAACGTATCGTTGGCTGAATATCGTGATATATAACGTATCGTTGGCTGAATATCGTTATTTATATATATATATATATATATATATATATATATATATATATATATATATATATATATATATATATATATATCGTTGACTGAATATTGTGGTATATATCGTATCGTAGGCTGAATATTGTGATATATATCGTATCGTGAGCTGAATATCGTGATATATATCGTATTGTAGGCTGAATATCGTGATATATATCGTATCGTGAGCTGCATATCGTGATATATATCGTATCGTGAGCTGAATAGCGTGATATATAACGTATCGTTGGCTGAATATCGTGATATATATCGTATGGTGAGCTGAATATCGTGATTATATATCGTATCATGAGCTGAATATTGTGGTATATATCGTATCGTGAGCTGAATATCGTGATATATATCGTATAGTGAGCTGAATATCGTGATATATATCGTATGGTGAGCTGAATATCGTGATATATATTGTATCGTAGGCTGAATATCGTGATATATATCGTATAGTGAGCTGAATATCGTGATATATATCGTATCGTGAGCTGAATATCGTGATATATATCGTATGGTGAGCTGAATATCGTGATATATATCGTATCGTAGGCTGAATATCGTGATATATATCGTATCGTAGGCTGAATATCGTGTATCGTATCGTGAGATCAGTGTATCGCTACAGGGCTACCGAGGACTGCAGATCTTTGCTGCAGGTCCTGCAGCTCCGGAGTTAAACCCTCTCCTCTAACTGAGGACAGACGGACGTCTGAAGACGACTCGGCGTCCTCAAACTCCCCGTCTGCGGAGGCGGAGCTTCTCCCGAGAAGAACACTCCACATACCTGAGTGGCTTTCATCAGTCAGAGCAACTCATAACTCTCTTAGCTCCCTTCAGGTGATTAGCTCTTATTTACTTCCCTCTGCAGCGGTCCAGACGCTAACGGCTGATTCAATAACAACATTCTTGCTTTGATTAAGATCAGATCACATCTTTGTGAAATGAAAGCAGTTAGAAGGTTCCTGGACCCGTCTAGAGGACGGTACCAGGGGAAGTCAGACTTTTATCATGGAGGTTATTTATGAAGCTTTGATCCGGTCGTGAGGGATGTTGTTGTCGTTTCAGACACTCGTCCTCAATAAACCTCAAACAAAGCACTAACTCTATACAGTTTAAAAACACATACAAGAAAACAATTCTGGACAAATATAAAAATAAGGACCTCTAAAGCACTCAATTTACCTTCTGTATGTATTTCTTTTATTATTTTTCTGTTCCATATGTGATACATAGGGATGGGCGGTATGGACTAAAAAATGTATCACGATAATTTCTGGCATTTATCCCGGTAACGATAAAAATGACGATAAAAAAAATACCAATTCAATTCCACCTTTGTAACTATAAATCTATCTCGCTCTCAGATCCGCCATGTTTGTTACACAAAAACGTATCAACGGGAATTTATACTTCTTTCTTTCTTTCTTTCTTTCTTTCTTTCTTTCTTTCTTTCTTTCTTTCTTTCTTTCTTTCTTTCTTTCTTTCTTTCTTTCTTTCTTTCTTTCTTTCTTTCTTTCTTTCTTTCTTTCTTTCTTTCTTTCTTTCAGGCTCATTTCCTTCCTTCCTTCCTTTTTCCCTTCCTTCCTCCTTTCCTTGTTTTCTTCCTTCCTTCTCCCCTTTCCTTCCTTCCTTCTCCCCCTTCCTTCCTTCTCCCCCTTCCTTCCTTCCTTCCTTCCTTCCTTCCTTCCTTCCTTCCTTCCTTCCTTCCTTCCTTCCTTCCTTCCTTCCTTCCTTCCTTCCTTCCTTCCTTCCTTCCTTCCTTCCTTCCTTCCTTCCTTCCTTCCTTCCTTCCTGTACGTTGTGCGTGGATTTAACACAGAACCATAAATCAGTTTTACACAAAAACATCATCAGGACAGGAATTTATCGTTTTTACCGTGAGATACAAATTCTCACTGTGGGGAATTTTTTTGACGGTTTATCGTGAACGGTAAAATATCACCCATTCCTAACTGACAATAAAGTATTCTGATTCTGATAAAGTGGAAAAAAGAGGAGGAAAAAAGGTCCAAGCGACTCACGGTTCCTGCAGGAGGAAGTCCAGGTTCTCGGGGGCGACCTGTCCGGTCACCGGGTGCCGGAACGACGCCGTCCTCTGGTTGTGGCTGCAGAGAGAGAGAGACGACAAGGGTCAGAAGCTCCCAGCGCTCCGCCCCGCCGGGCCACGGCCCGGGTTTCCCGGCCCGGTGTAGAATGTGAAGGCTGGGTGCCGAGGCCCCTCCCAAACCGGCCGGCTCAGCGCCTTTGGCCCAAAGTGCCGGGCTCAGCACAAACCGGGGCCGCTGCCTCATTCAGCACCTCAAGCCGAGTGTGAAAACATCGGGCTGTCAACAAGCCGGCGGCGTGCGCTGGAGCACGCCAGACCCACGCCGCTGCCATCAAACACGCCCCCAAACACCAGCCGCTCAAGTGTGAAGCTCCAAGGCTTTTCAAGGCTTTTCAAGGCTTTTCAAGGCTCTGATGATGATCAACAGGCAGCGACGCTGCTCTGGTTACTCATCTTTTTTTTTTCTTTATTTCATTCATTAAAAGAAAAACCAAACAGTTCAATTTAATTACAACAAATCTCTTTCCTTGAATGAAAGGGAACAGAAAGAAGACTAATCTTATTTTATCTGTCCTTTTTTTCTAAGAAATTTCGTTTTTTTTTTGGTTCAATTGCTTCAATCCAAGTAAATAAAACACTCACAACATGTCACCAAAACCCCTCTATCCCTTTAAATCTTTCAGAAAATTCTGTATCGGATTATATCGAATTGTATCGTTGGATGAATATCGTATTATATATTGTATTGTGAGCTGAATATCGTGATATATATCGTATTGTAGACTGAATATCGTGATATATATATTGTATCGTTGACTGAATATTGTGGTATATATCGTATCATGAGCTGAATAGCGTGATATATAACGTATCGTTGGCTGAATATCGTGATATATATCGTATTGTGAGCTGAATATCGTGATATATATCGTATCGCTGGATGAATATCGTGATATATATCGTATTGTAGACTGAATATTGTGATTTTATATATATATATATATATATATATATATATATATAGTATCGTTGACTGAATATTGTGGTATATATCGTATCGTAGGCTGAATATCGTGATATATATCGTATCGTTGACTGAATATTGTGGTATATATTGTATCGTAGGCTGAATATCGTGATATATATTGTATCGTGAAATGAATATCGTGATATATATCGTATTGTAGACTGAATATCGTGATATATATATTGTATCGTTGACTGAATATTGTGGTATATATCGTATTGTGAGCTGAATATTGTAATATATATATCGTATCATGAGCTGAATATCGTGATATATATCGTATCGCTGGATGAATATCGTGATATATATTGTATCGTAGGCTGAATATCGTGTATCGTATCGTGAGATCAGTGTATCGCTACAGGGCTACCGAGGACTGCAGATCTTTGCTGCAGGTCCTGCAGCTCCGGAGTAAAACCCTCTCCTCTAACTGAGGACAGACGGACGTCTGAAGACGACTCGGCTCATTCAGCACTTCAAGCCGAGTGTGAAAACATCGGGCTGTAAACAACCCGGCGGCGTGCGCTGGAGCACGCCAGCGTTTCCCAAACCCACGCCGCTGCCGTCAAACACGCCCCCTGTGACGCCAAAGGTGTGACACAAACACCAGCCGCTCAAGTGTGAAGCTCCGAGGCTTTTCAAGGCTTTTCTTTTTTTTGTAATTTACTTTTTATTCATTTTTCTTTTGAAACAAAACAACATACATGCGCTAAATGGGCACAACACATATAACATGGGGGAGATCTGGGTGTTAATAAGACAACAGAATCAGCATAAATACAGTATACACACATAGACACATGTACCCACACCCTTACTTATCTTGACAGCTCAATCAGTTTCCACATAGTACTCACATATAGACACATATTCACATAAATACACTCCACACCCACTCCTACTTGTACAGCATGTGTCTTTATATACCACATCTTTGTTTTTGCATGGGCACCTACATCCAAACTTAAAAAACATAAAGATTATGCACTTGGGAAGGGAAAAGAAAACGTCTAAATTTGGAAGATATGACCTTAATAATGGTTTGCCGATTATACAAAATCAGGTCTTAAACTTGACACATAAGAGAGCCACTTTGACCAATTTTCTTCAAAAATCTCAATTTGTTGTCTCAGCCTAAATGTGATCCTCTCCATCACGTATATGTTATATATTATATCAATCCATTAATTTATTGTTGGTTTGTCCTTCTTAACCCATTGTCTGGTCAGGGCCTTTTTGCATTTTCAAGGCTTTTCAAGGCTCTGATGATGATCAACACGCAGCAGCGACGCTGCTCTGGTTACTCATCTCTTTTTTTCTTTATTTTTATTCATTAAAAGAAAAACCAAACAGTTCAATATAATTATAACAAATCTCTTTCCTTGAATGAAATGAAACAGAAAGAAGACTAATCTTATTTTATCTGTCCCTTTTTCCTAAGAAAAAAAAGAAAAATTTCAATTAATGTATAAAAATTTTTTAAATAGAAATGTATTAAATATAAAAACATTGCAATATATAAATTACCAATTTTAATTCTAATAATTATTCTTGGCATTATCATGATGTATTGTTTCATAGTTTATTATTATATTAAGTTATGAAATCTCATGGGATGTTAAACTATAGTATTATTATATTGTTATATATAATAGTATGGTGATATAATTTGGTTATATGTTATAATATTTTATACAAATTATGTTATATTAGGATATTACTATATTATTATTCTATATTATATCGTGCTACACCACTCTATATGATAATTATTTATTTGTTTAACTTATTTAATCTTGAATATTGTCAATTTATGTATCTACTTACATCACCTTATCCACACGCACGCACGCACGCACGCACGCACGCACGCACGCACGCACGCACGCACGCACGCACGCACGCACGCACGCACGCACGCACGCACGCACGCACGCACGCACGCACGCACGCACGCACGCACGCACGCACGCACGCACGCACGCACGCACGCACGCACGCACGCACGCACGCACGCACGCACGCACGCACGCACGCACGCACGCACGCACGCACGCACGCACGCACGCACGCACGCACGCACGCACGCACGCACGCACGCACGCACGCACGCACGCACGCACGCACGCACGCACGCACGCACGCACGCACGCACGCACGCACGCACGCACGCACGCACGCACGCACGCACGCACGCACGCACGCACGCACGCACGCACGCACGCACGCACGCACACACACACACACACACACACACACACACACACACACACACACACACACACACACACACACACACACACACACACACACACACACACACACACACACACACACACACACACACACACACACACACACACACACACACACACACACACACACACACACAAACTGATGTCGTCTTTTGTCGTTGTTTGCACTGTATGTTAATAAATAAATAAAAAAATTTAAAAAATATATAAAAAAAAACACTTTCCAATAAAAGTAATTTAAAAAACAAAACAAAAACTACAACAAAGTTATAAAATAACAAAATAACAAAATAGCTGTCGTCAAACACAGATAGTCGTATTCGTAAACAAGACAATGGTGCTAAAAAGAGAGAGAGAACAAACAAGAAAACCCACCTAACTTAACAATTATCATGATTGAAAAAAAAATGATGAAAAAAAAAAAAAAAAATTACTGGGTTTGCATGTGTATATAGATGTATGTGTATGCGTATGTATGCATATATATATATGTATATATACTAAATACAGTAATAATGCACATATGTACGCCTCAGGTTTTTACCGGCGTGGTATCAACCATTAATAAATGTGCAGACAAGGTTTAAAAAAAAACAAAAAACAATTATATTTCTTCATCAAACTGGCTTTTATTATTCTTTTAAATGTAATGTTTGATTTGCATTCCTTGGCTTCTGTATCCAGATTGTTCCATAAACTGATACCTTTTACAGAAACACAACGTTCCATTAATTTGGTCCTGAATTTAGTTTTTTTAAAGATTTTTTCCACCTCGTGCTCCACCAGCTCCGGCCCATTTAGCCGTCCGGAGAACCAGGTTTCCCAGGGGGCCGTGGGGCAGCAGGACCCCCCGTAAGAGGAGCTGCACCATAATTATCTCCCAGCAGGAAACCTGATCCGGTTACAGCAGACATGTCAACGCGGCGCCCGGAGGCTCCCGGGTCGTACCGGGGTCAGCAGGGCTCCTACGTTTACCACCATTACTGACACAACACAACACGCTCTGGTACTGAGCATGCTCAGTGGTGACCAGTTTCAGGTGATACTTTAAGGGTGAATACTGATTAAGAACAGAGATCGGAGCGTCGTCTGCATATAGACCGAATTCAGTGACCCTATATATATATATATATATATATATATATATGTGATGTTTTAACAAATATGAGATGTGTTCTGTTCGCAGACGACACAAGTCTGTATTGCTCAGGGAAACACCTGGAGCAACTCCAGGTAACAGTTGAAAAAGAGCTTAAAACTCTGAAAAAAATGGTTTGACATCAATAAACTGTCATTAAATCTAAGCAAAACAAAATTCATCATCTTTGGAAACCTCAAGATTGACAAACAGATCAAAATAAAGTTTGACGGTGTTGAAATCGATCAAGTGCATGAAAACACATTTCTGGGAATCATAATTGACACCAAACTAAACTGGAAACCTCACATTAATAACTTAAGATCAAAATTATCCAAAACAATAGCTATACTGTACAAAATGAAAGCAAATTTGGACCAGAACTCACTGTATCTACTGTATTGTTCCCTCGTACTTCCACACATCAGTTACTGTGTGGAAATATGGGGGGAACAACTATCAAACAAACATAAATCCAATATTTCTACTCAGCAAGCAATCAGAATTGTCAACCATGCTAAATACTACGCACCAAAAAATCCACTTTTCATCCGGTCAAACACTATAAAATTATACGATTTAATCAAATTCAAGACAGCAATAACAATGTACAAGGCTAACTAACTAAACTAACTAACTAACTAACAGGTGAGGGAAAGCAGGCACAACCTAAGGGGCTATGGCATTTTTTGAGCAGAAATGGCCAAGAACAAAAAAAAATGTCGCGGTGTATCAGTGTCGAAAGGGTGAAACTATGGAACCGCCTGGATGAGGAACTAAAAAAAAAGTAGCTCAATTACAAATTAAAAAAAAATTATAATTCTAAAATAATAGATAAATATAGAACACTAATATAAATGATCTTCATATTAAACTGTCTAAATTATGCAACTTTCCTCTCTGCAGCTGTCCTCAATCGTGAGTGACCCACATTTATTTTCTTCTCTTCTTTGTCCATTTTCTTTGTTTTGTTCGTGTTCGTTTCGGTTTTATTAGTATCTTTTTGTTTCTGTAGTTCTGCCTTTTGTTGAAAAGGATAGGGCAAAATAAGCCATGAGGCTTCAGCCTAAACCTTTTTGGTCAAAAAAAAAAAAAAAAGGAAATGTGTACATATATATAATATATATATTTATGCCTGTGTGTATACATATACAGTGTGCCTATGCAAACATCTTAAAATGTAAATGACCAAAACAAAATAAACTAAACTAAACTAAACACTAAACTGAGAAGGATCAGAGAGGTCCTCATACGGAGCCTTGTGGTGCTCCCCTGCGTTAAAGTGTTCTCAAAGGTTTCCATGGCAACCCTTTTGTCCATCAGCTGAGGGGACCAGAGATCTTAGCTGCATACGTGCACTCGTTTAAAGATGCCAGAGCAGAGGATAATTTTACCGCCCCCGGGTTCCTGCAGATGTGCACATTTGTGCACGTTTGTGCACGTTTGTGCACGTTTGTGGACGATGATTAGCAGCTTGAATAAAAGTATGAAAGCAGATAAATTATCTGCGGCTCCTCATTGGGGACCGGACGTGCAACATTTCGGAGCTGCTCTCAGAATTCCTCACCATTGTCACCAGGTTGAAACCCATAAACACCGTTGTTAACGGGGGGATCTCTGCTCGATGAGGTCACAGACCCAGAAGAACTGGACCCGGGACGTTCACCTCGGTGGTGAACGGGTGTCGTGAAAACACCATCGTAGGTGTGGCTGTGTCATGGACTACACACAAATACAAACAAACATAAACACTACACTAGGAATGGGAGATATTTTACTGTTTAGATTTACCGTCAAAACAATTACCCACGGTAAAAATGTGTCATCTCATGGTAAAAACGATAAAAGGAAGGAAGGAAATGAGCCAGGAAGAAAGAAAGAAGAAGAAAGAAGAAAGAAAGAAAGAAAGAAAGAAAGAAAGAAGAAGAAAGAAAGAAAGAAAGAAAGAAAGAAAGAAAGAAGAAAGAAAAAAGAAGAAAGAAAGAAAGAAAAATTCCCGTTGATACGTGTTTGTGTAACAAACATGGCGGATCTGACTCATTCCAGCTGTAACTCATTCATTTGGTTTTTATTATTCAACCTAATTGGGTGTAGTTTAGTAGCATTTAGTATCTTTTAGAGCAGTGTTAGTGGTGATAGATTTATAGTTAAAAAGGTGGAGTTGAATTGTTATTTTTTTATCGTCATTTTTATCGTTATTGGGATAAATGCCAGAAATTATGGTGATACATTTTTTAGTCCATACCGCCCATCCCTACACTAAGGATGATTAAACACAATAAGAAATGTGCATTCTTGAAAATGAAAGGATTCAGCAGCTTATTCAGTCTGGAATCTGGATAGAATAACTTAAAAAAAAAAAAAAAAAAAAAAAACATTTTTTTTTTTTTAATTAATCGATTCCAAATCGTCACGTGACGCATCGCGATGCATCGACACATCGATGAATTGCACCCGCCTCTACGGGACGGTCGGGCGCTGAGCGGCCCGGCGCTGAGCGGCGTTTGCTCTGTCAAAGGTCGTTTCTATTTCTGTTTCCAGATGAAATGCGTTTGAAGTGCTGAAGGGGGGGGGGGCGGCACCGACCTCCGACACCGACAACAAGAGAAGCTTCAGCTGCAGAAATGCAACATCTGGATCAAACCTCCCGGTACCAGTACCAGTACCGTTACCGGCTCGGAGCTGCCGAGAGCTCAACGTTTGCAGCTGAACACGGGTTTGTTATCTGCTGCAGGTCCAGGTTCAAACACGGCTAAACACAACGCCACCAGGGAAAGATGATCTGGGACAGGGGTCACCAATCCTGGTCCTCGAGGGCCGGTGTCCCTGCAGGTTTTAGATGTTTCCCTGCTCCATTGCACCATGATACAAGTGACTGTGTCACTAGCAGAGTTCCTGATGGAGGTGGAACTACAAACTGCAGAATCAGGGGGTACTTAGTATTGTCCTCCCGGCTTCATTGTGCACATAAACAAGGGTGGGGGGGGGGGGGGGGGTTGGACGGTGAGACCAGAACCAGTTCCACGTTGCTCTGCAGCAGGAACTAAACTACAAACGTTCCAGAAGTTCCCTCGACAAATAGAAGCAGCAGAACTCAGAAGAGAACTGGGTTTTACCTGAGAACCGGGTGGGAGCTCGGCTGCTTCCCTCTCAGTAAGTGGACTAGAGCGACGGCAGGGGGAACTGAACCGGGGGGGGGGGTAGTGGTGCAGCGTGATCTTATTTCTGGCTACTGAGCTGGAACGCAATCACACAACTCTGAGGCCACGTTTCCACATAGCCGGGTATTTACAAAAACGGATATTTCCCCTTTACGTTTTAAAAAATACCATAATTTACACGAACCCGCATAAATACACTGTTATGGTGCTATGAGCATCCAAACCTGCAGTAGAACTTTCCTGGATTCCTCCAGAAAAGACCTGCGGTTCTGATCGGGGACATAAATCAGAGCGTCATCTGCATATAAACTGATATTTGTATCAATTAAAGTTGCTTTCAGCAACGAAAATTGTGACTAAATATCGTCGTCAACAAACTTTTATCACCTGAGGAAAACGAGACGCAACGAAAATGCTGGTCATGTGACGATAACGATAATTAAATATATAATGCAATATCGTAGAGGAATAAAACCGAGACAAAAATGTAGATTACAAATTTAAAAATCTGTTAAAATGTGTCTTCATTTTCGTTGACCAAAATGAGACGAAATGTTCTAACAAAGATCCTTAATGTCCATGTTTGAAGTAGTTTCCTCTGGTTTAATCTTTAGATCTTTGGATCCACTTTCTAAATAGACGTGGAAAAGAAAACCCAATGTGTCGCCGAAAAAGAAAAAGACGGGGAGAAATGCGGAATAATAAATATGTTGTAAACTCAAATGAGTCTTCTGTATCTGGAATGAATGTATTCTCCAGTCTATAAGGTAACAATAATATAATAATAAGATAACCTTGTTTGAATTGTAAAATGTTTTTTTTTGGCTAATTACAATCTTTGACTAAAACTAGACTAAAATGGACAATTCTGACTAAAATAAGACTAAAATGCTCAGACTCTACGTTTTGAAAAAATATCCTCGTTTACACGAACCCGCATAAATATCTGTTAAGGTGCTATGAGCAGCCAAACCTACAGGGGGCAGTGTAACGAGAAGATAAAGTCATGCTAGCCAATCAGAATCCTGGAAAAAAACATCAACAAATGACACGAGTAACTTCCAGTTACTTCCAAGATGAACCAGAGTCTTTGGTTTGGAGTGACAGAGAAGTGGAGTTACTTTTAAGTGTGACTTTAGAATATAAAACAGGTAAAATACAAGAAAATATTGACGGTGGCCAAACAAATTGTAAACACAGGTGTCACACATGACGCTGGTGACGTTTCTGTCTCATAATGTGACGTTCTGAAGCCTAAATGTCCGTTTCCCTCCGTTTACAAGCAAACATGAAAACGGAGTTTTTGAAAATCTCCACTTTGGCCGGAGTTTTCAGAAATGATAATTTTTGGTGACTTTAAGCTTCGTTTTCGTGTAAACGAACGGCCAAAACGCATGAAAACACCACCGTTTTTTGCTACGTGTAATCGGGGCCTGAGAGGGTCGAAGCTGAACCAGAGTCTGATCCAGGATCCAGGACCCAGGACTAGGAATGGGAGATATTTTACCGTTCACGATAAACCGTCAAAAAAATTCCCCACGGTAAGAATTTGTATCTCACTGTAAAAACGATAAATTCCCTTTGATGACGCACAACGTACGTGAAGGAAGGAAGGAAGGAAGGAAGGAAGGAAGGAAGGAAGGAAGGGGAGGGAGGGAGGGAGGGAGGGGAGGGAGGGAGGGAGGGAGGGAGAGAGAGAGAGAAGAAAGAAGAGAGAAAGAAAGAAAGAAAGAAAGAAAGAAGAAAGAAAGAAGAAGAAAGAAAGAAAGAAAGAAAGAAGAGAGAAAGAAAGAAAGAAAGAAAGAAAGAAAGAAAAGAAAGAAAGAAAGAGAAAGAAAGAAAGAAAGAAAGAAAGAAAGAAAGAAAGAAGAAAGAAAGAAAGAAAGAAAGAAACCCAGGACCCCCCTGAAGGTGGATCCGAGTCTCCAGGGTTCAGGACTTCCCTGCCCCCAGGTTCTGGTTCCCAGTAGGGATGGTGCGGTACGGACTAAAAAATGTATCACGATAATTTCTGGCATTTATCCAATAACGATAAAAATGACGATAAAAAAAAAAACAATTCAACTCCACCTTTTCAACTATAAATCTATCTCGCTCTCAGATCCACCATGTTTGTTACACAAAAACATCATCAATGGGGAATTTAATCCTTCTTTCTTTCTTTCTTGTCTTTCTTTCTTTCTTTCTTTCTTTCTTTCTTTCTTTCTTTCTTTCTTTCTTTCTTTCTTTCTTTCAGGCTCATTTCCTTCTTCCTTCCATAAATCAGTTTTACACAAAAACTTCATCAACAGGAATTTATAGTTTTTACTGCGAGATACAAATTCTTACCGTGGGGAATTTTTTTGGCGGTTTATCGTGAACGGTAAAATATCGCCCATCCCTAGTTCCCAGGTTGTGGTTCCAGGTTCTGGTTCTGGTTCCAGGTTCTGGTTCCAGATTCTGGTTCCAGGTTCTGGTTCCAGATTCTGGTTCCAGGTTCTGGTTCCAGGTTCTGGTTCTGGTTTCTGGTTCTGGTTCTGGTTCTGGTTCCAGGTTCTGGTTCCAGGTTCTGGTTCCAGGTTCTGGTTCCAGGTTCTGGTTCCAGGTTCTGGTTCCAGGTTCTGGTTCCAGGTTCTGGTTCCCAGCGTGTTTCCTCCTCTGACGGTTCAGCTGCCGCTGCAGACGGGACTCAGGTGTGTTTATATTGTTTCTATTTATCTGCAGTGAAGCTGCATCTCGGTGTAATTTAGTGTGAAACTGTTTTATCCAAATATGTTATTTTTAACGTGTTGTTTTTAACACATTTGGATAAAATTCAGTTCAACAAAACACCGTAAGAGTAAACTGGTCTTTTTATCTGTATAATTTTTATTCCATATTTATATTTTACTTGCAAAAGTGTGTTTAATAAACTATTTTTATTAAGGATTTGTTTATATTTATTTGATACATTATGATTTTTATTAATCAAACCACAGAAAAATAGCCCCATTCAGTTGTCATGGTTACAAAACCTAAATATGGAGAATAAATGTAAATGTTTAATTCCCTAGTGGTCCCTAGAGGACCTGCAGGTCTGGATCTGGACCCTAGTGGTCCTAGAGGACCTGCAGGTCTGGATCTGGACCCTAGTGGTCTGTAGAGGACCTGCAGGTCTGGATCTGGACCCTAGTGGTCTGTAGAGGACCTGCAGGTCTGGATCTGGACCCTAGTGGTCTGTAGAGGACCTGCAGGTCTGGATCTGGACCCTAGTGGTCAGTAGAGGACCTGCAGGTCTGGATCTGGACCCTAGTGGTCTGTAGAGGACCTGCAGGTCTGGATCTGGACCCTAGTGGTCTGTAGAGGACCTGCAGGTCTGGATCTGGACCCTAGTGGTCTGTAGAGGACCTGCAGGTCTGGATCTGGACCCTAGTGGTCTGTAGAGGACCTGCAGGTCTGGATCTGGACCCTAGTGGTCCTGTAGAGGACCCTGCAGGTCTGGATCTGGACCCTAGTGGTCTGTAGAGGACCTGCAGGTCTGGATCTGGACCCTAGTGGTCTGTAGAGGACCTGCAGGTCTGGATCTGGACCCTAGTGGTCTGTAGAGGGACCTGCAGGTCTGGATCTGTAAAACAGCCTCTGCAGATCGTTTGACAGTAAATTAATGCAGAAAATAATGAGGATTCATGAATGTGAGTCAGACAGAGAACAAACGGATCGCAGGAGAGAGCAGCACCACCTCTCATCGTCGTGGTAACGAGGCTTCCCATCAACGTGGGCGGGGGTCAGCGTGGAGCACAGACACGCCGGTAACCGCCGGTAACCGGCGCCTGCACGCTGCAGCTCTCACCACTGAAGCTCTTAAATCTCCTGTTTGGGACCTTCGGGTATGGGCTCAAATTAATGCCATAAGTATTTTGTATCTGTAAATAAACTTTGTACTTGTAGAAATATTTTGTGCGTGTGAAAAAAAATATTTGTACTTGTAGAAATATTTTGTGCGTGTGAAAAAAATATTTGTACTTGCAAAAAATATTTGTACTTGTAGAAATATTTTGTGCGTGTGAAAAAAATATTTGTACTTGCAAAAATATTTGTACTTGTAGAAATATTTTGTGTCGTGTGAAAAAAATATTTGTACTTGCAAAAAATATTTGTACTTGTAGAAATATTTTGTGCGTGAAAAAAATATTTGTACTTGCAAAAAATATTTGTACTTGTAGAAATATTTTGTGCGTGTGAAAAAAATATTTGTACTTGTAGAAATATTTTGTGCGTGTGCAAAAAATATTTGTACTTGCAAAAAATATTTGTACTTGTAGAAATATTTTGTGCGTGTGCAAAAAATATTTGTACTTGTAGAAATATTTTGTGCGTGTGCAAAAAATATTTGTACTTGCAAAACATATTTGTACTTGTAGACACAAAGCTACAAACTTGTTTACAAAAGCTACAAACTTTTTCTACAACTATGAGTTATGGCAGTGTTTTGACGTGCCAAAACTAACAGCCAATCAGCGATCTTTGGCACGGGTTTCAAAGGGTTTCTGGAGAGCCAATCAGCACATTGCATCGCCTACTGACGTCGCCGCCATATTGGATGTTCAAGACTGCGCTGCAAACTATTACAAGTTAAAGGACTTATTTTCATAAAGCGCCTTTCTACAAAGAAATTTACGTTTTACGTCTCATTTATTCATTCACACACGCACTAATATACTTGGGAAACAGTTAGGCACCAAATATAATATATTTAATTTTCTCAGACTCAAACTGACAGTTTTTTTAAGGGTTTGCCTCAGAAAAAAATGAAGCTAACAGAGATGCTAACAGAGATGCTAACAGAGATGTTATGCTATAATGCTTTGGGGGAAACCCCAATTATGGCACAGAAAAAATATCGATATATATCGAGTATCACCATTCAGCTAGAAAATATCGAGATATGACTGTTGGTCCATATCGCCCAGCCCTAATATATATATATATATATATATATATATATATATATATATATATATATATATATATATATATATATATATATATATATACATACACATATCTATATATAATAATACTGAGATCGCAGCCTCATTCACGATACAGCTGAGTTGTTACTACAACAGAAAAACCAGAGTTTGAAAAAGGTGTTTCCGTCACTAAAAAAAGATCCTAAATAAAATAATAAAACCATTAAAATAAATAAGAGAAAAACAAAACAAAAATAAAAATTACTATAAAAATGAAAATGAAAAAAAGTAGTTTGTACCAACAGCGTGTCATTTAGACTTCTGAATAGTTTAGTTACTTTCCAACCCAAAATGTTGAAAGAGCCATATTGGAGCTTCAAAAAAAGTCTTAGAATGCCTTAGATTGAAGGCAACACATGCTGCATCATGTATCTATAATAGTAATAACTGGGGGAAGATTGTTTTTTTCATTATGCACTTCGAGAAAAAAGTTGAAATGTTGAGAAAAAAGTCGTAATGTCGAAAAAAAAGTCAGAATTTCGAGGAAAAAGTCAAAATTTCTAGGAAAAAGTCAAAATGAAGAGAAAAAAGTCAAAATTTCGAGATTAAAAAGGAAAGGAAAAAGGAAGAAAAAAAGAGAAGAAAAAAAGAAAAAAAGGAAAAAAAAAGTCAAACATTTTTGAAAAAGCTCCAGGGAGCCACTGGGGCGGCGCTAAAGAGCTCTGGAGCCGCGGGTTGCCGACCCCTCCACTAGACCAAAGACGGTTAACCGGTGAGTTAAACGGTGACGAGTGGAGTCCACCGTCTCTGACAGCGGACAGGACACATGTCCACGTGGACCAGACCCGACTGGAGCTGCAGACGTCCCCCAGGTAATTACCTGCAGGAACCGCTCAGACCAGGTAATTACCTGCAGAACCTCTCAGACCAGGTAATTACCTGCAGGAACCTCTCAGACCAGGTAATTACCTGCAGGAACCTCTCAGACCAGGTAATTACCTGCAGGAACCTCTCAGACCAGGTAATTACCTGCAGGAACCTCTCAGACCAGGTAATTACCTGCAGGAACCTCTCAGACCAGGTAATTACCTGCAGGAACCGCTCAGACCAGGTAATTACCTGCAGAACCTCTCAGACCAGGTAATTACCTGCAGGAACCGCTCAGACCAGGTAATTACCTGCAGAACCTCTCAGACCAGGTAATTACCTGCAGGAACCGCTCAGACCAGGTAATTACCTGCAGGAACCTCTCAGACCAGGTAATTACCTGCAGAACCGCTCAGACGGCTCCGAGCTGGAACCAGGATTACACAGGAGGCTGATCAATAATTCACACGGAGAATCTAATATTTATAAAGGCATTATCAAAGACAACTGTCTCAGAGAAATAAAAGCGAGTATATAAATGAATATTAACAAGTCTGGAAGACTTTTACTCCTTCACGTATCTGGACCCGACGGATCGTACGAGTCGGCGTTATTTCACTTCCTGATAAACATCAACTGCCACAACGTTCACGGTGTTCCGGCACCAGAGGTGTCTTCAGTATTCACATTCATTACTCAGGTAGAAGTATAGATACTAGAGTTTAAAAATACTCCTGTAGAAGTTGAAATATCAACTCAAGTTTTTTACTCAAGTAAAAGTATAAAAGTACTGGTTTCAAAACTACTTAAAGTATAAAAGTAAAAGTAATGTAAGGGGGAAAAAAGCCATTAAGGATAAAAGCCATTGAAAATTAATGTATCTTAGTATAATGCAAATATATTAAAGAACCATATATGTGTACTATTGAGCATTAACATGTGTTTCAGAGAGCAGCAGATATGATGACTAGTTGCCTATAAGTATTGTAATGGTGCAAAAAGTCAAACTTCAGAGGCATGTTATCATTTATCCTAACCTTTATTGGAATGTACATCCAAGTTTAGTTGCAGGAATCTGAGGGAACGGATGTAAGAACAAAACTGGACAAGAACATCTGAAACAACCACAACCAAATTCACTCTATCCGGATGGAGCAATTTAACTGGATAGTTTTTATTAAAGGCCGAAATGAAATAGAGTAACAAGGCTGTTTTTAAAATGTAAGGAGTAAAAAGTACAGATAATTGCGTGAAAATGTAAGGAGTAAAAGTAAAAAGTCGTCTGAAAAATAATTACTCCAGTGAAGTATAGATAACCAAAATTTCTACTTAAGTAAAGTAACCAAGTATTTGTACTTTGTTACTTGACACCTCTGTCCGGCACCGAGGACACTACAGTCCGGCCCAGACGAGGTCTGGAACGCAGCAGACGTCAGTGAACTTTCCTGAATTCCTCCAGAAAAGACCTGCGGTTCTGATCGGGGACATAAATCAGAGAGTCATCTGCATATAAACTGATATTTGTATCAATTAAAGTTGCTTTCGGCAACGAAAATTGTGACTAAATATCGTCGTCAACGAACCTTTATCACCTGAGGAAAACGAGATGTGACGATAACGGTAATTAAATATATAATGCAATATCGTATAAAAACCAGACTAAAATGTAGATTACAATTTCAAAAATCTGTTAAAATGTGTCTTCATTTTCGTTGACCAAAACGAGACGAAATGTTCTAACAAAGATCCTTAATCTCCATGTTTGAAGTAGTTTCCTCTGGTTTAGTTTTAAAATTTTTGGATCCACTTTCCTACATAGACGTGGAAAAGAAAACCCAATGTGTCGTCGAAAAAGAAAAAGACGGGAAGAAAAACGGAAAAATAAATATGTCGTAAACTCAAATTAGAGTCTTCTGTATCTGGAATGAATGTATTCTTGAGTCTATAAGGTAACAATAATATAATCATAAGATAACCTTGTTTGAATTGTAAAATGGGTTTGGATAAATACAATCTTTGACTAAAACTAGACTAAAATGGACAATTCTGACTAAATTAAGACTAAAATGCTCAGACTTTTAGTCGACTGAAACTTGACACGACTAAAAGGAGAATGAACGTGACTAAAACTAATAAAAACTAAAATGATAGCTGGACCCAAAGACTAGACTAAAACTAAAACTGAAACAGGCTGATAAAAACAACACTACTATCAATAACACCAGATGAAGCTGAGCGGGAGCAGAATTAAAGAGGCAGGAGTCCTCATACGGAGCCATGTGGTACTCCTCGGTTAGTACATGTTCCCATCGCGGGGGACTTCACATCAACAACCTCATGACTCCCACAAGTCACCTCTCCCAGAGGTTCCTGTCCTGACCCGCCATTGCTGAAAATAAAAGTAACGCTGCAAATAAAAAGAAACGCAGCTGAAAATAAAACGACGCAAAAAGAGAAAAAAGTCGAAATGTTGAGAAAAAAGTCGAAATGTCAAGATTAATGTTGAAGTACAATTTTGAGAAAATAGTCGAAATGTCGAGAAAAAAGTCGAAATGTCGAGAAAAAAGTCAAAATTTCGAGAAAAAAGTCGAAATGTCAAGATTAATGTTGAAGTACAATTTTGAGAAAATAGTCGAAATGACGAGAAAAAAGTAAAAATTCCAAGAAAAAAGTCAAAATTTTGAGAATAAAGTCGAAATGTCGAGAAAAAAGTTGAAATGTTGAGGAAAAAGTCGAAATGACAAGGAAATAGTCAAAATTTCAAGAAAAAAGTCGAAATGTCGAGATTAAAAAGGAAAGGAAAAAGGAAAAAAAAGAGGAAAAAACGGAAAAAAGAAGAAAAATAGAGAAAAAAGGAAAAGAGAAAAAAAAAAGAAGAAAAAAGGTTTTTGAAAAAGCTCCAGGAGCCACTAGGGCGGCGCTAAAGAGCCGCATGCGGCTCTAGAGCCGCGGGTTGCCGACCCCTGGTCTAGTGAGCCCGACCCAGCCCGACCCAGCCGGCGCGAGCCGACACAGCAGTCGTAGAGCGGGCGACGTCGGGCTGGTGTGTCCGGGCCTTAATGCTTCTCTCTCGGCCTCCACACCGACACGGAGGTCACTAATCAGCCCTGACAGCTAATTGCAGCTCCATCAGGCAGGAGGACGGGCCTCTCCAGCCCCGATGAGCCGCTCCATCTTGATTGTGACTGTATTTCATGGGGGGGCGGGCGGTAATAGAGACATCCATCACAACCAATCACAGACCCAGCGGCGTCCAGGTCTGTTGCTACCGGTGATGCCGCCGGGCGAGGGCGACCTCCCCGCCTCCCAGCCCTCAGGAGAAGGCTTGGGGACACTCTGTTGCCATGGCGATGGCGCCTGGCTTGAGATGGAGCCCCACTCGTGTTGTTGCTGGAGGAGACTTGGATGTTTAGTGAAGGAGGTCTGAGGAGGGGGCGGAGCCAGCGTGACGGACAGCCCTGATGCAGGAAACGTCTCATTCACATTCAGGACACTTCCGAGGGTGTGTGTGTGTGTGTGTGTGTGTGTGTGTGTGTGTGTGTGTGTGTGTGTGTGTGTGTGTGTGTGTGTGTGTGTGTGTGTGTGAGCTCACATTTCTGAGCCACAGAACAAAGTCAACTTCAATCCAATTCCTCAGAAGTTGTGACGTCTGGAAATAATGAAGAGAATCAATAAGGCCCAATCCCAATTCCCCTTCACTCGCCCTTCTTTTCTCCACTCGCACTTCTTTTCTTCCCTAACCCCTAAAAAAGAAGGGGGAGATTTTAGGGCACTTGAGATCTAGGGCACTTGGCCCAGGGGCCTGTCCCAATTCTCCTACTCCCCCTCGTTTTCATCCCTAACCTGATCAGGAAGCTGAGAGCCAAAAGCTGTTTTAATTTCAGCTGTAGCGCTGTTATGGCACTTTATTAAGTTTTAATATTTTTTCAGGTATAAAGGTAACCTTAAGATCCGCAACCGGGGCTCAGTTTCGAGATTTCTGTCTGCCGGCTCCGGAGTTTGGGTCTGCGTACATCGACGCAGACCTTACGGCGACGGTTACGTAACCTACGCCGTAGGCTCTGCGTTGGTGTAACGCGGACCCATAAATCCCTTTATTCTGGCGTGATCTTCAGCAACTTTATCTGAAAGTGTGTAAATTACCCAGATAACAGCTGGATTACTTTGTGGTGTCTGAAAACTATTATATCAGAAACATCCAAAACAAATCTGACAAGTCACAGGATTATTTCTCTCTATTTCTCTGAGACGAGTCTGCCTGTTTGCCTTCGGTCGGCGAGTCAAATCGACGCAGAGCCTACGGCGTAGCTTACGTAGCCTACGGCGTAGCTTACGTAGCCTACGGCGTAGCTTATGTAGCCTACGGCGTAGCTTACGTAGCCTACGGCGTAGCTTATGTAGCCTACGGCGTAGCTTACGTAGCCTACGGCGTAACCTAACGGCCTTTACTCCGGCACGATCTTAGCGAACAACGGACAAAAAAGGGATTATGTACATTCACTGAGTGAATATTATGAAAGTAAAATATTGGTTTGCAACTAGAAATGTAATCAAAACGCATTTTTATGCAGAAACTAACTCAAAATATTGATTTTATTCACAAAAAAATAAGAAATGTCCGCCATGTTTTTTTTTTTATTCAGTCCGCAAATGATGACGAAGAGCCCCTACCCCCTCGCTCGCGAAGTCTGCATGTGCAAACCCTCGATCCGTAGGGGCTATTCTCACCCCCTCGCCCTCGTTATGCCCCCTCCCCCTTGGTGAAAAGAGGAATTGGGACACCACTACCCTCACGGGAACGCGCAAAAGTTAGGGTTAGTGAAGAAAACGAGGGCGAGTATTGGGACGCAGCCAAAGTCAAATCTGATTTGATCAACGTCCCCCAACAGATCTACTAGTCCTGGTTCCAGTTCTACTAGTCCTGGTTTCTACTAGTCCTGGTTTCAGTTCTACTAGTCCTGGTTTCAGATCTACTAGTCCTGGTTTCAGTTACTAGTCCTGGTTTCAGTTACTAGTCCTGGTTTCAGGTCTACTAGTCCTGGTTTCAGTTCTACTAGTCCTGGTTTCAGTTACTAGTCCTGGTTCCAGTTCTACTAGTCCTGGTTTCTACTAGTCCTGGTTTCAGTTCTACTAGTCCTGGTTTCAGTTACTAGTCCTGGTTTCATCTTTACTAGTCCTGGTTTCAGTTCTACTAGTCCTGGTTTCAGTTCTACTAGTCCTGGTTTCAGGTCTACTAGTCCTGGTTTCAGATCTACTAGTCCTGGTTTCATCTTTACTAGTCCTGGTTTTAGTTCTACTAGTCCTGGTTTCAGTTACTAGTCCTGGTTTCAGATCTACTAGTCCTGGTTTCAGTTACTAGTCCTGTTTTCAGTTCTACTAGTCCTGGTTTCAGTTACTAGTCCTGGTTTCAGATCTACTAGTCCTGGTTTCAGTTACTAGTCCTGTTTTCAGTTCTACTAGTCCTGTTTTCAGTTCTACTAGTCCTGGTTTCAGTTACTAGTCCTGGTTTCAGTTCTACTAGTCCTGGTTTCAGTTCTACTAGTCCTGGTTTCAGTTACTAGTCCTGGTTTCAGGTCTACTAGTCCTGGTTTCAGATCTACTAGTCCTGGTTTCATCTTTACTAGTCCTGGTTTTAGTTCTACTAGTCCTGGTTTCAGTTACTAGTCCTGGTTTCAGATCTACTAGTCCTGGTTTCAGTTACTAGTCCTGTTTTCAGTTCTACTAGTCCTGGTTTCAGTTACTAGTCCTGGTTTCAGATCTACTAGTCCTGGTTTCAGTTACTAGTCCTGTTTTCAGTTCTACTAGTCCTGTTTTCAGTTCTACTAGTCCTGGTTTCAGTTACTAGTCCTGGTTTCAGTTCTACTAGTCCTGGTTTCAGTTCTACTAGTCCTGGTTTCAGTTACTAGTCCTGGTTTCAGGTCTACTAGTCCTGGTTTCAGATCTACTAGTCCTGGTTTCATCTTTACTAGTCCTGGTTTTAGTTCTACTAGTCCTGGTTTCAGTTACTAGTCCTGGTTTCAGATCTACTAGTCCTGGTTTCAGTTCTACTAGTCCTGTTTTCAGTTCTACTAGTCCTGGTTTCAGTTACTAGTCCTGGTTTCAGATCTACTAGTCCTGGTTTCAGTTACTAGTCCTGTTTTCAGTTCTACTAGTCCTGTTTTCAGTTCTACTAGTCCTGGTTTCAGTTACTAGTCCTGGTTTCAGTTCTACTAGTCCTGGTTTCAGTTCTACTAGTCCTGGTTTCAGTTACTAGTCCTGGTTTCAGTTACTAGTCCTGTTTTCAGGTCTACTAGTCCTGGTTTCAGGTCTACTAGTCCTGTTTTCAGTTACTAGTCCTGGTTTCAGGTCTACTAGTCCTGGTTTCAGTTACTAGTCCTGGTTTCAGTTCTACTAGTCCTGGTTTCAGTTACTAGTCCTGGTTTTAGTTCTACTAGTCCTGGTTTCAGTTCTACTAGTCCTGGTTTCAGCTCTACTAGTCCTGGTTTCAGTTACTAGTCCTGGTTTCAGTTACTAGTCCTGGTTTCAGTTCTACTAGTCCTGGTTTCAGTTACTAGTCCTGGTTTCAGTTCTACTAGTCCTGGTTTCAGTTACTAGTCCTGGTTTCAGTTCTACTAGTCCTGGTTTCAGCTCTACTAGTCCTGGTTTCAGATCTACTAGTCCTGGTTTCAGTTCTACTAGTCCTGGTTTCAGATCTACTAGTCTTGGTTTCAGTTCTACTAGTCCTGGTTTCAGTTACTAGTCCTGGTTTCAGTTCTACTAGTCCTGGTTTCAGTTACTAGTCCTGGTTTCAGTTCTACTAGTCCTGGTTTCAGCTCTACTAGTCCTGGTTTCAGATCTACTAGTCCTGGTTTCAGTTCTACTAGTCCTGGTTTCAGCTCTACTAGTCCTGGTTTCAGATCTACTAGTCCTGGTTTCAGTTCTACTAGTCCTGGTTTCAGTTCTACTAGTCCTGGTTTCAGTTCTACTAGTCTTGGTTTCAGTTCTACTAGTCCTGGTTTCTACTAGTCCTGGTTTCAGTTACTAGTCCTGGTTCCACTTTACTAGTCCTGGTTTCAGCTCTACTAGTCCTGGTTTCAGTTACTAGTCCTGGTTTCAGTTCTACTAGTCCTGGTTTCAGTTCTACTAGTCCTGGTTTCAGTTCTACTAGTCCTGGTTTCTACTAGTCCTGGTTTCAGCTCTACTAGTCCTGGTTTCAGTTACTAGTCCTGGTTTCAGTTCTACTAGTCCTGGTTTCAGTTCTACTAGTCCTGGTTTCAGCTCTACTAGTCCTGGTTTCAGTTACTAGTCTTGGTTTCAGTTACTAGTCCTGGTTTCAGTTCTACTAGTCCTGGTTTCAGTTACTAGTCCTGGTTTTAGTTCTACTAGTCCTGGTTTCAGTTCTACTAGTCCTGGTTTCAGTTACTAGTCCTGGTTTCAGCTCTACTAGTCCTGGTTTCAGGCCTACTAGTCCTGGTTTCAGGTCTACTAGTCCTGGTTTTAGTTCTACTAGTCCTGGTTTCAGCTCTACTAGTCCTGGTTTCTACTAGTCCTGGTTTCAGTTCTACTAGTCCTGGTTTCAGTTCTACTAGTCCTGGTTTCAGTTCTACTAGTCCTGGTTTCAGTTCTACTAGTCCTGGTTTCAGTTCTACTAGTCCTGGTTTCAGGTCTACTAGTCCTGGTTTCAGTTCTACTAGTCCTGGTTTCAGTTACTAGTCCTGGTTTCAGTTCTACTAGTCCTGGTTTCAGTTCTACTAGTCCTGGTTTCAGTTCTACTAGTCCTGGTTTCAGTTCTACTAGTCCTGGTTTCTACTAGTCCTGGTTTCAGCTCTACTAGTCCTGGTTTCAGTTACTAGTCCTGGTTTCAGTTCTACTAGTCCTGGTTTCAGTTCTACTAGTCCTGGTTTCAGCTCTACTAGTCCTGGTTTCAGTTACTAGTCTTGGTTTCAGTTACTAGTCCTGGTTTCAGTTCTACTAGTCCTGGTTTCAGTTCTACTAGTCCTGGTTTCAGTTACTAGTCCTGGTTTTAGTTCTACTAGTCCTGGTTTCAGTTCTACTAGTCCTGGTTTCAGTTACTAGTCCTGGTTTCAGCTCTACTAGTCCTGGTTTCAGGCCTACTAGTCCTGGTTTCAGGTCTACTAGTCCTGGTTTTAGTTCTACTAGTCCTGGTTTCAGCTCTACTAGTCCTGGTTTCTACTAGTCCTGGTTTCAGCTCTACTAGTCCTGGTTTCAGTTCTACTAGTCCTGGTTTCAGTTCTACTAGTCCTGGTTTCTACTAGTCCTGGTTTCAGCTCTACTAGTCCTGGTTTCAGTTCTACTAGTCCTGGTTTCTACTAGTCCTGGTTTCAGCTCTACTAGTCCTGGTTTCAGGTCTACTAGTCCTGGTTTCAGGTCTACTAGTCCTGGTTTTGATTCTACTAGTCCTGGTTTTGATTCTACTAGTCCTGGTTTGATGAAACCATGATTTTGTAATAATTATTAGGAACTAGTAATAGTTATTCCTGCAGGATGACGTGGTCGTCACGCAGGACTTTTCCAGCTCCGGTCCCGTCGGGGGACCAGCTTCCTGCCAGCTGTGACCACCGGTCGTCCAGGCGGTGAGTTTCCACCAGGACGCTCCTCTCCACTAAAGATAGACGGCTATTCTGACGCTTCGCCGTGGAAAATCAACATCAACGACTCGGCTAACGGAGCCGGCAGGAAGTGGCACACGGACCCGCTAAATAAAACCCCCAGCAGCCCCGGCTCCCGTACATGGACTCGGTGTGGGGGACACATTTACCAATTCTAAATGGATTCTCATATTAATTCCTAAAAATCGATTCATATGTCTAAAGATCGATTTTTTTTTTATTTATTTATTTATTTTTTTTTTTTTTTATCATTACATTACAACTTTTGGTTATTTTTTGGTTTATCCCCAAAAAAGGAATGTTTTGTTGGACACGAGAATAACTGGTGCCATGTTTTTGCCTTTAAATATGTTTAAAGGTATGAAAACATTAAAGTGTTATAATTGCATAAATTGTCTATATTTCATTACTTTATATACTGTCTTGGGGTTACATTTGCAAAAAATGCTAAAAACCAAATGCTCAAAAATTAAAAACCAAAATATACCGAAAATGGAACAAATAAAAACGGAATGTGGGAAAAAATAAAAACGATTTAAAACCAGCATTCTGGGAGGTGATTCGTAGGGATGGGCGGTATGGACTAAAAAATGTAACACGATAATTTCTGGCATTTATCCCGATAACGATAAAAATGACGATAAAAAAAATACCAATTCAACTCCACCTTTGTAACTATAAATCTATCACCACATTCAGTCTTTGGAGCCAAATCACTGCTCTAAAAGATACTAAATACTACTAAACTACACCAATTAAATTGAAATAATTAAAACCAATTAAATGAGTTACACCTGTACTGCAAAACTGGAATGACTCAGATCCTCCATGTTTGTTACACAAACACGTATCAACGGGAATTTTTCTTTCTTTCTCTTTCTTTCTTTCTTTCTTTCTTTCTTTCTTTCTTTCTTTCTTTCTTTCTTTCTTTCTTTCTTTCTTTCTTTCTTTCTTTCTTTCTTTCTTTCTTTCTTTCTTTCTTTCTTTCTTTCTTTCTTTCTTTCTTTCTTTCTTTCTTTCTTTCTTTCTTTCTTTCTTTCTTTCTTTTCTTACTGTGGGAAATTTTTTTGACAGTATATCGTGAACGGTAAAATATCACCCATTCCTAGTGATTGGTCCTTACAGCATCATTAGCTGCAATACTGGCTGTTTAATCTCAATATAATACTAGTATTAATATGTTGCAGAACTACAGTCATATAATTCATGCAACAGCTCAAAAAACAGTTTTAATAACACTAACCCAAATCAATATCGGAATCGAATCGAATCAAATCTTGATAATCGATTCTGAATCTTAAGAATCGGAATCGATTCTTGACATTTGAATGGATCCCCAGTCCTGCTCCAGGACAGTTCTGGACCTGTTCCAGGGGCCCCGGCACATAGAGATTCCTTCAGATCCTCTGAGTGAACCGTATCCTCTGAGAGGCTCGTTAAGATTCTGTTTTCACGCCCGGCGACCTCGACCGGCGCCCAGATGTTCCTCCTCAGAACGACATGTGTCTTTTTTAGTCCCGACTGTCGACTTCAAGATGAGCTGATACTTTCCAAGAAAATGTAAAACATCTCATGTGTTTTATCAGATTTCCACCCGACTGCCTTCTGCCTCATTTGCATTTCACGCAGCTGCTTCATGAATACGACCCACGTTGCAGGGAACTGAACAGAATTATAATCACAACGATGTGGAGTTACAGCAAATACCCACCGCGCCCAGAGGAGCGATCAGCTGATCGGCTGGAGGCCGTATTTACACCCGCCGAGCAAATGTTCCTAGAAAACTAAATAAGAAATCCTCCCAGCGGAGGAATCCAGGAACTAAAAATACATTTTAGAACCAAACAGCATGTGCTGGTCCTGCTGGAGGCTGGAACCCAGCGGGACCAGAGACGCCGGCCGCAGGCCAGAGCCTGTAGAGTAGGGCTGTAACTATATATTAGAGGTGGGTGCAATTCATCGATGTGTCGATGCATCACGATGCGTCACGTGATGATTTGGAATCGATTAATTAATTTTTTTTTTTTTTTTTTTTAAGTTATCCTATCCAGATTCCAGACTGAATAAGCTGCTGAATCATTTCATTTTCAAGAATGCACATTTCTTATTGTTCACTTGAAATATGGCAGATATGTTTACACTAAGTACATATCTAGTTTACTTGAATTAATGAACTCATTAAATCCAGAACTTGACCGTTTTCAGTGTTTTCCGCCAATAGAGGGCGCTCTCATGCAAGTGCAGCTTTCCCTGGTCAAAGTTAAAGGAGCTTGAGGCTCCTTTTAAGAAATGAGACTCTCTAGCGCCACCCTTCACCACGACGGCCGTTGGGGGTACTGCAGCCAACAGTGAAGCCGGCACGGGAGAACGGGGAGAACGCACATGCAGCGTCATGTGACGTCACATCCACAGCCCAGCGCGGGGAATTCGGGACCGAATTGCAGCACATTTTGCAGCACACAGCCTGTTCAAGGCAACGGAGAGATACACTAGAGGAATCATTCTTTTGGGTTTGGAACGCTTCATCTGACATTATTACTAGAAAACTTAAAATGTATACGGATTTTTTTCATAAATCTTGCCACAATCCGGCCTCAAGCTCCTTTAAGTAAGTCAAAGAGCAAATGTTTACATAGTCATAAAATAAATTATTTTGTGTCTTTGAAAAATACATGTCAAATGTTCAAAAAACCTTGTTATTTACTTAATGAGTGTTGTTAGAGGAACTGAGTTCATTGATTGGCTATTTATTTACAAATGTAGCCACAGATGAAGACAAAATCAATCTTGTACGGAAAAAAGCATTAAAAATCACAATAATCGAAATCGAATCGGGAGGTACCCTTGTTTGCACACCCCTACAATATATCGTGCCACGAAATTTTGCGATACAAAAACGTCACGATACGTGTCGTGGAGGTGGCAAACTGTAGCGCGATATTGGGTTATTAATATTAATATATTGTGTTTATTAGTAACATCCTATCTGTGCAGCGGGATCACGTGACGACCGCGCCTCGACCCACGGACCAAAATCTGACTCCGCTCAGAAGAAACTAGTACCGTTTTGCCTTCCCGATCACGGGATTATTGCAGGGTTTTGAGCTCCGAACTTTTACTTCTAAGGTGAGCATGAATCAATGTTTTTTATGATGTAAAGATTGTGTCGTCCCCAAAGGTGTGAGGATGAAACGATACCGGGGTTCACCTTACGGCCTCAGGCTGGAGCAGGTGAAGCTCTTAGCTCCGTCAGAAGCTAAATGTTACAAGCTAATGTTGCATTTTGAGTGTGGGACCTTTCATAGTTTATTTATTTACTTGTATTTATTTATTTAATTTTAGTTGTTAAATTTCTGGAAAAGAAAAAAGTCAAGTCATACATGAGAGAAACTATTCAATTTGTGGCTAAATATTTTTACTTGAAACTGAAGATGCATAATGCAAACCTGACATTTACTTTTAGTTCAGTTTGTGGAAAATGGTTGGCCTGGCTTTCTCTTTAAAACTTAAACAGTTATAAAGCATTACAAACTGTAACAATAGGGCAAACGCACAGCATTGTTTCGTATTTTGTGTCTTTCAAATGAAAGACCATTTTTTCCAGTCATATGTTCCTCATTCAAGGTTGTTAAAAAAATACTGCTATAATATCGTATCGTTATCGTGACCTCAATATCGTGTATTGTAACTCAAACTCAAAATCTTACCAGGAATATTTGTCTGATTTCTAGTTAAAATGTCTCATTATTAGTCAAAAAAATTACACTTAAAACGAGACTCATCACTAGAAAAAACAACAATTTTCACCTGTTTCAAGTAGATTTTCACTTGAAATAAGTAGAAAAATCTGCCAGTGGGACAAGATTTATCTTCTCATTACAAGCAAAAAAATCTTGTTCCACAGGCAGATTTTTCTACTTATTTCGAGTGAAAATCTACTTAAAACAGGTGAAAATTGTTGTTTTTTCCAGTGATGAGTCTTGTTTTAAGTGCAATGAGATTTTTTTGACTAATAATGAGACATTTTAACTAGAAATCAGACAAATATTCTTGTTAAGATGTTGAGTTTTTGCAGTGTAGTTTCCACACCGACGCGGGTCAGATCTGGACCTCCACCCGGGCCGTCCACGGCGCCGCCTCCTCCTGCTACAGGAGATTCTTTGATTGCACACAAAGCCGTCTCAGATTAGGCCGGGGGGGATTAGTGGTCGGCTGCCCACAGGGCCGCGGCCAGCTGGCGGTAACGTGACACCGGTGTTGGACCGGGCCGGGCCGGGGGGCTCTGGGGGGGGGCGGGCCGGGAATGTGGATCCGCCCGCCAGCAGAATCCTACACATCTCTGGCATGTGAGGACGGGGTTGCCTCATGCTGGTCCCTGATGGAAATACTACGGAGCGCAGACGGAGACGACTCTGCTGTCAACATGATCTGGGTCAGAAACCCGACCAGAAACCCGACCAGGACCACATGGGGGGGTTCTGAGCATCAACCAAACATCCTCCTCCCTCACACCAACAAACTCCACCGTATCCAGGAAGAGTTACCGAGCTGGAACCAAGCTGGAACCGAGCTACCAACAATACTAGACATTAGGGATGGGCGGTATGGACTAAAACATTTATCACGATAATTTCTGACATTTATCCCAATAACGATAAGAATACAAAAACGTCATCAACGGGAATTTTTCTCTTTCTTCCTTTCTTCCTTTCTTCCTTTCTTCCTTTCTTCCTTTCTTCCTTTCTTCCTTTCTTCCTTTCTTCCTTTCTTCCTTCCTTCCTTCCTTCCTTTCTTCCTTTCTTCCTTTCTTCCTTTCTTCCTTCCTTCCTTCCTTCCTTCCTTCCTTCCTTCCTTCCCGTACGTTGTGCGTGGATCATAAGCTTTACACATCAGCTTTTTACATCATCTTTACACAAAAACATCATCAACGGGAATTTATCATTTTTACCGTGAGATACAAATTCTTACCATGGGGAATTTTTTTGACGGTTTATCGTGAACGGTAAAATATCACCCATCCCTCTCCCTCACACCAACAAACTCCAACGTATCCAGGAAGAGTTACCGAGCTGGAACCAAGCTGGAACCGAGCTGGAACCAAGCTACCAACAATACTAGACATAAACACCGTATTATAGGAAAACAACATTTGGAAAGAGTTGAATGAGAGCCTTAAAAATTCACAGACTACGTTTCCATGCAGTCAAAATTGGGGTTATTGCTAATATTCCGGTTACTGAAACATTCAGAATATTCCGTTTACATGGTAATTAATCATTTGGGATATCTCCATCAAACCAGCGACGCACGGAGAACGTGATGACGCAATTCCCGTCATTTCCGCTTCTTCTTCCTGAATCCAAATTCAAAACAAATGCTGCTTCGCGCAACTTTTCTCTCACCTTCTTGTAAATCTTCTATCCCGGTACTTTCTACCGTCTACAAATGCAGAAATGTTCATATCCTTCATTACATTTATGAAGTGATTAAGTCTCCTCCTGGTCTTGGTTTCTCCGTGTTTATAAGAACTTCCTGGACTCAAAAGACCAGGATTCCTTGTGAACAGAACATGTGCAGAAAACAGATTCCTGTTCCGTTTGATGGGGATATTCTGTTTGGTGTTTACATGACCCAATATTCAGGTTCTAAAAGGAGTAACCCAGGGGTTATATTCAGGTTTTAAAAAACCGGAATATGAGCAAATTCTGGTTATTCAAAGGGGTTATTGGTGTTTACATGGCCGTGCAAATTCGGGTTATTGCCAATATTCGGGTTTTAAGAGGGTTATTGATGCTGGAAACACAGTGACAGTCCATCTCCATATTCAAATGCCAGTTAAAGAACCAATAAGCTCATATATATAAATGTACAATTCGGGACCACTAAATGTTTCCTGTTAAGTGTTTGTAATGTGATATGTTGTAATGTAAGTGGTAGTTTAGTATAAAGTGCATGTTGTATTGTTAAGTGTGTAAGTGTAAGTGCATGTATGCAATTCCTGTCTAATGTATTTATGTTCATTGGCTCCATACGCTTCTCCAGGAGACCAATTCATGTGTGTGTGTGTGTGTGTGTTGTGTGTGTGTGTGTGTGTGTGTGTGTGTGTGTGTGTGTGTGTGTGTGTGTGTGTGTGTGTGTGTGTGTGTGTGAATAAATAAATCAAAATCAAATCAAATCAAGCTGGAACCAAGTTGATACTAGGGGATGGGCGGTATGGACTAAAAAATGTATAACGATAATTTTCTGGCATTTATCCCGATAACGATAAAAATGACGATTAAAAAAATACCAATACAAAAAGTGTCATCAACGGAAATTTTTCTTTCTTTCTTTCTTTCTTTCTTTCTTTCTTTCTTTCTTTCTTCTCTTTCTTTCTTTCTTTCTTTCTTTCTTTCTTTCTTTCTTTCTTTCTTTCTTTTCTTTCTTTCTTTCTTTCTTTCTTTCTTTCTTTCAGGCTCATTTCTTTCTTTCTTTCTTTCTTTTCTTCAGGCTCATTTCTTTCTTTCTTTCTTTCTTTCTTTCTTTCTTTCTTTCTTTCTTTCTTTCTTTCTTTCTTTCTTTCTTTCAGGCTCATTTCTTTTTTTCTTTCTTTCTCTTTTTTTCTTTCAGGCTCATTTCTTTCTTTCTTTCTTTCTTTCTTTCAGGCTCATTTCTTTCTTTCTTTCTTTCTTTCTTTCTTTCAGGCTCATTTCTTTCTTTCTTTCAGGCTCATTTCTTTCTTTCTTTCTTTCTTTCTTTCTTTCTTTCAGGCTCATTTCTTTCTTTCTTTCAGGCTCATTTCTTTCTTTCTTTCTTTCTTTCAGGCTCATTTCTTTCTTTCTTTCTTCTTTCTTTCTTTCTTTCTTTCAGGCTCATTTCTTTCTTTCTTTCTTTCTTTCTTTCAGGCTCATTTCTTTCTTTCTTTCAGGCTCATTTCTTTCTTTCTTTCTTTCTTTCTTTCTTTCAGGCTCATTTCTTTCTTTCTTTCTTTCTTTCTTTCTTTCAGGCTCATTTCTTTCTTTCTTTCAGGCTCATTTCTTTCTTTCTTTCTTTCTTTCAGGCTCATTCTTTCTTTCTTTCTTTCTTTCTTTCTTTCTTTCTTTCAAGCTCATTTCTTTCTTTCTTTCTTTCAAGCTCATTTCTTTCTTTCTTTCTTTCTTCTTCTTTCTTTCTTTTCTTTCTTTCTTTCTTTCTTTCTTTCTTTCTTTCTTTCTTTCTTCTTCTTTCTTTCTTTCTTTCTTTCTTTCGCATTTCCTCAATTTATCGTTTTTTACCGTGAGATACAAACTCTTACGGTGGGGAATTTTTTTGACGGTTTATTGTGAACGGTAAAATATCACCCATTCCAAGTTGATACCAAGCCAGTACCAAGTTGGTACCTAAGACTGGACACTCCGACACTCAGTGCGTCACACAGACGGGTAACTCGTCCTCCAGGAGTGAACTAGTTTGTTTCCTCTGTTGCCGTGAGACGGTTGCCCATGGACAGACGCGGCGGATCTCCGCAGCGATGACAGCTGTCTTCAGTTAGGTCCCGTCTGAACGGGCCGCTCCCTCCCAGAGGGGCTGATGGGAAATATTCCTGTCAAAGTGTCAGCTGCATCACCACGGCGCCGAAGCGGCGTGTCAGCGCTCCGGAGGAGAGGGGCGGCTGCATCGCCATGGAGACGCCGCAGACGCTCTGCACTGAGCAGCAACGCCGCGGGACCGTTTACCGGGGACCATGCTGCATCTTTAAACCAGATTTAACTACATTTAACCTTATTTAACTACATTTAACCACTTTTAACTACATTTAACCTGATTTAACCACATTTAACCACTTTTAACTACATTTAACCTGATTTAACCACATTTAACCACTTTTAACTACATTTAACCTGATTTAACCACATTTAACCACTTTTAACCAGATCTAACCTGATTTAACCACATTTAACCACTTTTTAACTACATTTAACCTGATTTAACCACATTTAACCACTTTTAACCAGATCTAACCTGATTTAACCACATTTAACCACTTTTAACTACATTTAACCACTTTTAACCACATTTAACCACTTTTAACCAGATCTAACCTGATTTAACCACATTTAACCACTTTTAACTACATTTAACCACTTTTAACCACATTTAACCACTTTTAACCAGATATAACCACATCTATTTTTAACCAGATTTAACCACATCGAACCAGATTTAACCACACTTAACCACACTTAACCACATTTAAATCACTTTTAACCAGATCTACCCACTTTAAACCAGATTTAACCAGATTTAACCAGATTTAACCAGATTTAACCACATTTAACCACTTTTAACCAGATTTAACCACATTTAACCACTTTTAACCACTTTTAACCAGATTTAACCACTTTTAACCACATTTAACCAGATTTAACCACTTTTACCACATTTAACCAGATTTAACCACATTTAACCAGATTTAACCAGATTTAACCAGATTTAACCACATCGAACCACATTTAACCACTTTTAACCAGATTTAACCACTTTTAACCATATTTAACCAGATTTAACCACTTTTAACCACATTTAACCAGATTTAACCACATCTATTTTTAACCAGATTTAACCACATATAACCAGATTTAACCAGATTTAACCAGATTTAACCACATCGAACCAGATTTAACCACATTTAACCACATCAAACCACATTTAACCACTTTTAACCAGATTTAACCACATATAAACCAGATTTAACCACATTTAACCACTTTTAAACCACATCTATTTTTAACCAGATTTAACCAGTTTTAACCACATTTAACCATATTTAACCACATCGAACCAGATTTAACCACATTTAACCACTTTTAACCACTTTTAACCACATTTAACCACATTTAACCAGTTTTTAACCAGATTTAACCAGATTTAATCACTTTTAACCACATTTAACCACCTTAATCCACATTTAACCACAGTTAACCGCTTTTAACTATTTTTAATCAGATTTAACCAGATTCAGGATCACCAGTCCAGACTTGTGATCTGATCTTCATCTCAGACACAAAAACAATATTCTTAAACTTAAGACACAAACTATCATGACTTCATTCACGTGCTGCAGATAAACGTACGTCACTGAGAACTCCCCTGAGAACCTTCCTGAGGAACTACCTGAGAACCTTCCTGAGGAACTACCTGAGAACCCACAGGTCACAGCTGAAGACCTGATGAGGTCCTCGGGGCCTCGGACACTCGGGACCCGGACTACTTTGAGCTCTGAGGCCCCCGTTTCCACATAGCCGGGTATTTTCAAAAACGGATATTTCCCCCTCTTACGTTTTTGAAAAATTCCATCGTTTACACGAGATCGTTTTCAAAATCTCTTCGTTTACACGAATCCGCATGAATACGCTGTTAACGTCATGCCAGCCAATCAGAATCCTGGAAA
>NC_084591.1:3625499-3637999 GCF_033807715.1 Cololabis saira
GTGCGCCGCCGAGAACGCGCACGCAGCGTCATGTGACGTCACATCCGCAGGACAGCGCGGGAAATTCAGCCCCACAATTGCAGCACATTTTGCAGCAACAGCCTGTTCAAGGCAAAGGAGAGATTCGCTAGAGGGGTCATTTGTTTTGGTTTGGAACGCTTCATCTGACATTATTACTAGAAAACTTAAAACGTATACGAATTTTTTTCATAAATCCTGCCTCAAGCTCCTTTAATCACTTTTCCAACTGTTGCTCTGCTTACTGCCCCCTATCGGTCACCGCCGGTACGACGCGCTCTCCTCACGTACTACGTGAGCGACGTTGCGGACCTGAACGCAAGCACCAACAGCAAGTATTTATTTATGTTCATGTTCTGGATCTCTGGAAAGCGTCTAGAGACAACATCTGTTGTATTAGACGCTATACAAATAAAATCGAATTGAAGGATGATTGAAGCAGGGCCGCCGCAAGGGGTGTGCAAACCGTGCGACCGCACAGGGCCTCGCGCTATGGGCCGTTTTTTTTTTTTTTTTTTTTCCCTTATAAATATCAACAGTCACATTCCATTACAGACCTATGTGTACTAGTCTGTGCATATCAATAAATATATGTGCAATGATGCACGTGTCTGTTGTTCAATACCACTGATCAGACCAAGCGCAGACACAAGCTGCTCTGATCCAGACGGTGGAGTTGGAACAAACTGTCACACAATGTCGAGAGAACGAGACAGATTCAGGAAATTTCTATCAGGGGATGAAAAAAGAGAAAAACTAAAGAAAATGGAAGAGTTTAATGCCTCTCTGAAAGGCTCGTTTGATAAATTTGTTACAAAAATCACCGATCCGACCGGGTCTCAAGCAGCCGTGGGGCCCCGCGTCAAGGCAAGACATGATGATGAGGCAGGGGAAGGTATCCAGTATTTTGATAATTGGAGAGTTAAAATTGCGCATATAGACACCCGATCCGACCTGAAAAACCCAAAAATTTCACGGGCCCCCTCTGCCATTTCGCACAGGGCCTCGCAAATCTCCCAGGCGGCTCTGGATTGAAGGAACTATCTACTGAGAGCCCCGTCCCAGGTCCAGAGGCCCCGCCCCCATCACCCCAGGCTCCGCCCCCAGGAGCTGCTCAGGTGACACGTACCTGCAGGGGAGGTGGTAGAAGGGGAACCCGGAGTCCGGGACGTGGCTGCAGAACCCCGAGTGGTGCCACATCCTGGTCCCCGGGCCGGCGAGGCGGGTCGGTCCTGGAACGGTACCGGGTCGGTCCTGGAACGGTACCGGGTCGGTCCTGGAACGGTACCGGGTCGGTCCTGGAACGGTACCGGGACGGTTCCCGGGACGGCGGGCTGCAGGAACGGCGTAGAGCTGCTGCTGCTGCGGCGGCGGCCGGGCTCCTACTGAGGCGGCGAGGCGGCGTGAATCATCCTGGTGATGAGGAGGTGGAGGGGCGAGCGAGGGGCGAGCGAGGGGCGAGCGAGCCCACGCAGGTGAGTCAGGGCTCAGACACCTGGGAGCCTCTTTGCCGCCGGTGGCGCCGCGGCGCTGCCCCAGGTGAGGCGTGACATCACGGCAGATGTGTGTGAGGTCAGCAGAGCCCCCGGGGACCAATCATGCGTCTGGGACGGCGTCCGCGCTGCCGGGTCCCCCCCGAACTTCCTCCGTGGTTGCCGTGACGACGTCAGAGTCCAGCGCACCCCCCCCTGCTGCTCCTCGCTGCTCCTCTCGTCCGAAGCAGCCGGCGCCGGCGTCTCGGCAGGTCTGCAGCTTCACCGAGGCAGCGGCGAGCGAGCGAGGGAGAGGGAGAGCGAGGGAGAGAGAGAGGGAGAGAGAGAGGGAGAGAGAGAGGAAGGGAGGGAGGTAGAGGGGCGTAGAGGGGGGGCTCAGCCGAGCCGCATTCCTCTTCCCGCCTCCTGCACGCCGCTGCCCTCCAGAGAGAGAGAGAGAGAGAGAGAGACGGAGGACGACACCGACGGGGAATCAGACGGGATTCTGGGTCGTCTCAGACCCCCCCCCCACCTGTTAACCCACCGCCTGCAGGGAACAACATCAGCAACCGTCTCAGAAAAACAACCTGCTTCTCGGTTGAAAGACCTGATGTCATTTTTATATTTAGAGGAAACTAAATACGGTATTAGAGGTTGCTCTGATAAGTTTTCTCATATTTGGGAACCTATTCTTTCTTTTGTTGACTCTTTGGCATCCTTGGAAGATTAATTTAATCTGATTTAATTTAATTACAGGGAAGTATGATATTGCTAACCATGTCTAATTTTTTTATGTCAGTTTATTTTAATTTAATTTATTTTAATCTTTATTTATTTATCTTATTTTGTTTTTTTAATTTATTTTTATTTTTTAATTTTCTTGTTGTTGCTGTTTTGCATGTCCTGTATTTTATTTTATTACTTTATTTTTCCTATTATTGTCTTGAGTCAGAGTTTGATTGGTAATTGGTAATTTACTTTGGGACCTGTTTATAATTACATATTTTGCAGTGTGTGTGTTTTGGGGGGTTTATGTTAAGTTTTGTGTCATTATTTTTTTTTTTATTTTTTTTTTATTTATTTTTTTTTTTTTTGTTGTGTGTGTGGTAAAATATAAAACGGGGTATTCTGTCGAACCCTTTAAAAGAAATGTTTATTGTGTAATATAATTTACATGGACTACCCAATAAAGAAACATGTTTAAAAAAAAAAAAAACAACCTGCTGCAAATGAAGCTGGAAACGAAGACGACTCAGTTTTACAAGCCAGATCCAGACCTGCAGGTCCTCTACAGACCACTAGGGTCCAGATCCAGACCTGCAGGTCCTCTACAGACCACTAGGGTCCAGATCCAGACCTGCAGGTCCTCTACAGACCACTAGGGTCCAGATCCAGACCTGCAGGTCCTCTACAGACCACTAGGGTCCAGATCCAGACCTGCAGGTCCTCTACAGACCACTAGGGTCCAGATCCAGACCTGCAGGTCCTCTACAGACCACTAGGGTCCAGGTCCAGACCTGCAGGTTCCTGCTGAAGGTGGAACTACAAGCTGATCAACCAGAACCAGGTTCTTCGTCCTCATAATGTTTATTTTCTATTTTTTGCATCTTTGTTCAAAAAAGGAAACTCGATTAAAAACAAGTCTGAGGCTGAACTTGTGTAAAATAATATGTTTGTTAGGGCCTTGGCTTTTGTTTTTTTTTTTTCCCTTTATTTTTTCATGTTTTGTTTCCTCAGGAGTTACTCTCGCAGCTCGGTTGTGAGATTTGTAGAATTTCTTTTTCCTTTACACACAATCGAGCCCAACTGTGCTTTGTTCCCTTTTTTTGTGAGTGTTTTTTTTATTTATTTTTTTATTTTTTTATTTTTATTTTTACGATTATTTTTATTTCATCTACTGCTATCTATTCTTTTTTTGTGTAAAAAAAATAAAAAAATGATTATATGTCTAAAAATTTTGCAATTGAAAATTATTTGTTCAATAAAAATATTTGAAAATAATATGTTTGTTAGGTAGAACTGTCTTTTACAACTTTTATAAACACATTGACCTAATAATGCGGTGGGCGGGGCCAGCAGTCACATGACACCTGTTGATCTGCTGAGGAGAGAGAGGAAGGAAGAGGAGAAGCAGGTGGGAGGAAGCAGGAAAGGAGAGAGAGGAAAAAAGAGAGGAAGGTCTGGGGGGGTCTCTCTCTCTCTCTCTCTCCCTCTCTCTCCATCTCTCTCTCTCTCTCTCTCGCTTTATTTCCTGGTAAAAATCCCCAAACGTCATCACAACCGAGGTGTGTGTGTGTGTGTGCGTGCGTGCGTGCGTGCGTGCGTGCGTGCGTGCGTGCGTGCGTGCGTGCGTGCGTGCGTGCGTGCGTGCGTGCGTGCGTGCGTGCGTGCGTGCGTGCGTGCGTGCGTGCGTGCGTGCGTGCGGCCCGGAGGCCTCTCATCTTTCAAGTCAGAATGTGACGCAACAATTACAGAACATCTTTATATTCTGGGAGGTTCAGAGTTTAAAAGAAGAAAAGAGAAAAGAGCTTTTCCTCCTGCAGATCTACGTCTTCTAGATCTAGATTATATAGATCTACATCTTCTAGATCTAGAAGATGTAGATGTAGAATATATAGATCTAGAAGATATAGATCTACATCTTCTAAATCTAGAAGATGTAGATCTAGAAGATGTAGATGTAGAATATATAGATCTAGATTATATAGATCTACATCTTCTAAATCTAGATGATCCAGATCTTCTAGATCTAGATCTACATCTTCGAAATCTAGATGATCTAGACCAGGGGTCGGCAACCTGCGGCTCTAGAGCCGCATGCGGCACTTTCTTTATTTTCTCTTTTTCTCTCTTTTTTTCCTTTTTTTTCTTATTTTTTTCTTCTTTTTTCCCTTTTTTCTTCCTTTTTCCTTTCCTTTTTAATCTCAACATTTCCACTTTTTTCTCGCCATTTCAACTTTTTTCTCGACATTTTGACTTTTTTTCTCGACATTTCGATTTTTTTCTCAACATTTCGACTTTTTTCTCGACATTTCGCCATTTGCCTTCATTCTAAGGCTGATACAAGACTTTTCAGTTTTTGCGGCTCCAGACATATTTGTTTTTTGTGTTTTTGGTCCAATACGGCTCTTTCAACATTTTGGGTTGCCGACCCCTGATCTAGATCATCTAGATCTAGATCTACATCTTCTAGATGTAGAAGATCTAGTTGATCTAGATCTGACGGAGCAGCATCCTCGACCCTGAACAAGCAGGAGGAAGAAGAACGTCTCGTCAGTGGGACGGTGATCTAACGACCTGTCCCCCCGTCTCCCCCGACTGTCAAGCCACGACAATCCTAACATATTGATGATAAAATAAATAAATAAATAAAAACAACCAACATGTGTGAGTAGGGTGAACGGTGTTATTCCAGAGATCCAGATCCAGATCGGGGGTGGTGGGGGTGTTGGTTCGGTTCTGGACCGGGGGAAGTGGCAGTAACAGGGCGTTTGACCAAGTTACATTTAAGACGTTTTAATATCATTTACAAACAAATTTAAGACCAAATAGACAGTCACTAAGAAATCCAGCACAAAAATAATATGATGAAATAATGAAGAAACCAGCCCGAATCAAACATTCTCTATGTTAAAACTGTAAATCGTTAAATGCAGAATAAATTTAGTCATAAGCAAATGAAGCTTCACAACACCACAGGCTCAGGCTCCGAACAAAGACTACAATTAAATTGAGTAGATTAAAGCAAATATAATATCAGTGAGTTTATTGTGTAAGTTTCTACTTTTCTCTGCCATAATGGAAACTTTTTTGTTTATAATTTTTCCTAAATGTTTAGTAAAAACCAGGAAAAAGCAGCCCAGATTTTATCAACCCGCCCAGTCCTGTATTTGGTCTGAAACCCGTTGTAAAAAAAGACCTCAGACAGCTCTCTCTGCACCTCCTGGTTACGTTGCTGCCAGTTACGTTGCCACGGAGACGGAGACACTGAGGATGTTTCTGAACTGAAGCTGGTCTGGGTGGGGGGGAATGACCCCAGGGGGGAACAGTTTCTGGAGAGGATCGCAGAGGCAGGAAGAGGGAGATCTAGGGATGACTGTATGACTGATTCTTAAATATTCCATGTTTAATCAGTAAGAATCATAATATGATGATGATAATAATAATAATAATAATAATAATAATAATAATAATAATAATAAATCATCATCATCATTTAATCATCATTATAATCATGATAATAATAATAAAAGTAATTATCTTCATCATCATAATAATAAAAATCATATTATCATAATAATTATGATTATAATTAAAGCTGCAAGCAGCGATGAACGGGACCTCGCACGTAGAATTTCCACCAATTGAGGTTGAAGACTCAAAACCAAGTCCGATGACACCACCCACGACTCTTTATGTCAAACCATTCAAAACTTATGGCAGAATCACATATCGGCCAATCAGCTACTAGTATCACTTCCTGTTTAGCATTGAAGTTTGACGCGGCAAAAAATGGCCGACTTCCTGTTGGGTTTCGGCCATGGCGCCAAGAGACTTTTCTTTAAGTTGCAACATGATACAGGTGTGTACCGATTTTCGTGCATCTACATCAAACCGTATCGTGGGGCTTGAGGTACAAAGTTTTCTAGGGGGCGCTGTTGAGACATTAGGCCACGCCCCCTTTTTGACACTATTAGAATACGTAATTTTTCGCCACATGGGACGTGCGTGCCAAGTTTCACAACTTTTCGAGTAAGTTATGCGCCTCAAAAACGCAATTGTTTTCGGATAAAATAAGAATAATAACAATCTTTGCGATTTCAATAGGGCTTCGCACAAGCCTTGCTGGTGCTCGGTCCCTAATTAGCGTGAAAAGGCCTACATCATCCAACCTGAATCTCTGGTACCTCTGGAGCCACAGGCCCGTCTGGATCCTTCCCAGACCAGACCAGACCAGACCAAACCAGAACGGACCAGAACAGACCAGAACAGAACAAACCAGAACAGAACAAAACAGAGCGCCAGTGCGGGTGGCGGTGGCTGCGGTGCCGTGCAGGCTCTGGAGCCGCCAGCCTGCCGCGGGACCTTTTAAATCAACGCAGAGCCTACGCCGTAGGGTACGATTGATTGATTAAAAAAAAATAAAAAATCAAGAAAGAAAAGAGCAAAAAACATAAAATAAATGCAGCCTCAACAGGGCACAAGCCAGTGTCCTATTAGTGCCGGTCCCAGGCCCGGGTAAATGCAGAGGGAAGTGTCAGGAAGGTCAATTGGGTTAGCATACCGGTACTGTTGGTCAAAGAAGGAGAAGATAGATGAACTGATATGATGATAGCATAGTTTTCTATGCATTTCGGGGGTTTGGCACCCCCAAATTTTTTCGCCGCAGGCAACGTCCCCCACCCTGCATTTCAGTCTGCCCACTAGGGATGGGCGGTATAGACTAAAACATTTATTTATTATTCTGGTATTTATCCCGATAATGATAAAAATGATGATAAAAAAAATACCAATTCTACTCCACCTTTGTAAATATAAATCTATCTCTCTCTCAGATCCACCATGTTTGTTACACAAAAACCTCATCAACAGGAATTTATCTTTCTTTCTTTCTTTCTTTCTTTCTTTCTTTCTTTCTTTCTTTCTTTCTTTCTTTCTTTCTTTCTTTCTTTCTTTCTTTCTTTCTTTCTTTCTTTCTTTCTTTCTTTCTTTCTTTCTTTCTTTCTTTCTTTCTTTCAGGCTCATTTCCTTCCTTCCTTCCTTCCTTCCTTCCTTCCTTCCTTCCTTCCTTCCTTCCTTCCTTCCTTCCTTCCTTCCTTCCTTCCTTCCTTCCTTCCTTCCTTCCTTCCTTCCTTCCTTCCTTCCTTCCTTCCTTCCTTCCTTCCTTCCTTCCTTCCTTCCTTCCTTCCTTCCTTCCTTCCTTCCTTCCTTCAATCAGTTTTACACAAAAACCTCATCAACAGGAATTTATCATTTTTACCGTGAGATACAAATTCTTACCGTGGGGAATTTTTTTGACGGTTTATCGTGAACGGTAAAATATCGCCCATTCCTACTGCCCACCTTAGTGGCCGTCACTAAATCCGGCCCTGGAACGGACCAGAACAGCTGGCTCCAAAAGAGACTCAGCCACGTAGCGGGTTTTAGGTCGGGGACCCAGCACCGGTACCGGTACCGGTCTAGTGGGGACCCGAGTCCTGAGAACTCCTGAGGAACCGGGGCAGCGATACGGCAGGGCTAATAAATAAAAACTGGTGGGTCCCCAGACAGGAGCCCTGCGGTCCCTCAGCTACTACAATCCCCGTTTCCATGGTGACGCTCCATCCCAGACCACACGGTTAACATCAGGCCCAAGTCGTGTCCCTGAAGGTTTCCACGGTAACCGTTGTCCTCGCGGCTCCCTCAGCTGTTGGTGAGTCAGGGGTCAGAGGTCGCCGGCTGAAACGCTGAAATATGAAAATCCTGCTAATGTTTCACGGAATGTTGCTAATCTTTTAAGACGTTTATTCAGAGATTTGTGAACAACATGGTGATCCACTAGAGTCCAGATCCAGACCTGCAGGTCCTCTACAGACCACTAGGGTCCAGATCCAGACCTGCAGGTCCTCTACAGACCACTAGGATCCAGATCCAGACCTGCAGGTCCTCTACAGACCACTAGGGTCCAGATCCAGACCTGCAGGTCCTCTACAGACCACTAGAGTCCAGATCCAGACCTGCAGGTCCTCTACAGACCACTAGGGTCCAGATCCAGACCTGCAGGTCCTCTACAGACCACTAGGATCCAGATCCAGACCTGCAGGTCCTCTACAGACCACTAGGGTCCAGATCCAGACCTGCAGGTCCTCTACAGACCACTAGGGTCCAGATCCAGACCTGCAGGTCCTCTACAGACCACTAGGGTCCAGATCCAGACCTGCAGGTCCTCTACAGACCACTAGGGTCCAGATCCAGACCTGCAGGTCCTCTACAGACCACTAGGGTCCAGATCCAGACCTGCAGGTCCTCTACAGACCACTAGGGTCCAGATCCAGACCTGCAGGTCCTCTACAGACCACTAGGGTCCAGATCCAGACCTGCAGGTCCTCTACAGACCACTAGGGTCCAGATCCAGACCTGCAGGTCCTCTACAGACCACTAGGGTCCAGATCCAGACCTGCATCCAGTCTTTCTACATTCATATAAGTTTCATTTAACTTAAATACAGACGGATGCAGCTGCTGCTCGCTCGGTAATAACAGCTAGAGCCTGATTTATGTTTCCGTGTTACACCTACGCAGGGCATACGGCGTAGGCTATGCCGTCGATTTAATGCGGAACCATAAATCAGGCCTACCGTTAACCACAATACATGAATAACCATGGCAGCCAAATTCAAGCTGGACATAAATACGGCATAACATTTGCAAAGAAAACTAATCCTTATGAGAAGGTGCTTTGTGTGTCAGTTAGGCTCCACTTTAGCATTCCCGACATTAGTTTAGACCCCGTCCACACGTAGCCGGGTATTTTTAAAAACAAATATTTCCCTCCTCCGTTTATAAAAAAATTTGCATCCACACGTAACCGAAGATCTGCGTTTTCGACCACTTCATAAGCATTCTAACCTGTAGATCATCTGCAGCTCCCGGGGAAGCTGCACCTCCGCGGCTCTGCGGGCTCCGCGGCTCCGCGGCTCCGCGGCTCCGCGTCTCTGCGGGCTCTGCGGAGCCGCGGGCCCTACGGTGTAGGGTACGGCGGAGCCTCTGTGTCGGTGTAACGCAGTAAGTGGTGGTCAAGAGCAGAGACCATTTATTTAATAAATAGCTTGGAGAACAGATGCTGGATCATCTAGTAGGCTAAACAAAAGGCGCACGTCAGAGCAGATTTGTTGTTGTTTTGGCGCATAATGTGACGTTCGAAAACGCAAATCTCCGGTTATGTGTGTCCACACGCATCTACATAAACGGAGTTTTCAAAAATCTTCACTTTGCCCGGAGTTTTTTTAAACCTTCGTTTATTTGCGTTTTCGTGTGGATGACAGGTCCAAACGTAGGAAAATATCTCCGGTTTAGCAGATATCCGCAAATATATCCGGCTACGTGTGGACGGGGTCTTAGTCTTTCAGACAAACTTTCTACTGCCGTTAAACTTTTGCTCTACAGACCACTAGGGTCTGGATAAACTTTTCCTATGAAGAACTGGACCTCCTGTACCGGTACCAGCTTCTCAAAATCACAAAAACTCTTTTCAGAAAACGCTGAAAAATGTAAATTCAGATCAGAACGCAGCTCCAGAACCAGAACCAGAACGGGGACATCTCTCACGTCACATAAACCCGCCGCCCGCTCCGACCCGGGAAGCTCCATCACGTACGACGAGGACACGATGGGCTGTGATCCCTGTGACCGGGCAAAACCATCCAGAACCTGGACCTGGGTCAGAGCGAGAGACATGACCCGACGTTAGAGCCTCGTTTGGGTTGGGTCGGACAGAAACACAGATCCGGGCGGGTACGAGATGTTTCATCCTGGTCAAGCGGGTCATCCCAGGTACTCCACCATCCAGCAGCTAGTAGGTCCACTTTCCTGGTTCTGGAGGAGTTCTCGTCCTCCGGATTTACAAAACATTACAAAACAAAACAAAACATTCTTAAGAAAAAAAATCTTCTTAAGTGTCATTTTTTTAAGTTCAGTCTTAAGAAGAAAAAAGAGAAGAAGTCATATTCTCCAAAAACGTTCTAAGTATTTTCTCAACTTTCTTCTTAAGTTTCTTCTTAAGTTTCTTCTTAAGAAAAAACTTAAGAATAAATGGTATTCTTGAAATAAAAGTTCTCAAATTTGTTCTTGACTTTTTTATTAAAGGAGCATGAGGCTCCTTTTAAGAAATGAGACTCTCTAGCGCCACCCTTCACCACGACGGCCGTTGGGGGTACTGCAGCCAACAGTGAAGCCGGCACGGGAGAACGGGGAGAACGTGCATGCAGCGTCATGTGACGTCACATCCACAGGACAGTCAGGGAAATTCGGGACCGAATTGCAGCACATTTTGCAGCACACAGTCTGTTCAAGACAACGGAGAGATACACTAGAGGGCTCATTCTTTTTGGTTTGGAACGCTTCATCTGACATTATTACTAGAAAACTTAAAACGTATACGCATTTTTTTCATAAATCCTGCCACAATCCTGCCTCATGCTCTTTAAGTATTTTCTCAACTTTCTTCTTAAGTTTCTTCTTAAGAAAAAACTTCTTGAAATATTCTTGAAATAAAAGTTCTCAAATTTGTTCTCGACTTTTTACTTAACTTTAAGACAACCTTGACCTTGTCTTAAAATTTCTTCTGTGAAAAGGTAATGATAATAATAATAATAATAATAATAATAATAATAATAATAATAATAATAATAATAATAATAATAATAAGCCTCTATCACCTTTTTCAACACATTTTAGACAAGTTTAGACTAGTAGGTCATAGTTTGAGGATATACTTTGTAATTAATTACACAAAGAGCCTGTTAACTGTTTTTTAGCATGTTAGTTAGCGTGGTAGTTAATTATTATTCATTTTCCCCAATAGTATTTTTTTTTGCACATTAATCTCATCCACCATAACCTTGAAAAGTTCCTGCATCTCTTTTTCTCCTTCTCCATGTTTAGTGAGTGACTGACGGTTAAGACCAAACTACCTGTATATATATATATATATATATATATATATATATATATATATATCTATATATAAAAATAAAAATAAAAATAAGAATAAAAATAAGAAATTCGTAAAAAATGACAGTTCTTAAGACGGTTCTTAAGAAAATATTGAGGAATTTCACTTAAGAACTTTCTTATGAACTTCTTAATTTTAGATCTTAAGACATTTCTTAAGATGGTTCTTAAGAACATTTTGGTGAATCCGGCCCCTGGTCCGCCCAGGGGGGGAGGTCCGGATCCAGGGAGCGCTCCAGAACCAGACCCGAGGACGGGAACTTACCTGGTGAGGTCCCAGGTGGAGAACTCGTGGTCGGTCCGGCCCGTGTGAGGGGCCCGGCCCGTGTGAGGGGCCCGGCCCGTGTGAGGGGCCCGGCCCGTGTGAGGGGCCCGGGTCCAGACGTGGCGCTGGATGGAGACCAGCTCGTGTCCGGAACCCCCGACCGGGTCGCGGCTGAAGCAGGCGCCCATCCCCCCCCTACAGGTGGCGGTCGGAGGTTCTGCTCATCGGTCCGGCTCGGTCCGGGTCGGTCTGTTGCTCTAACGGACCTCTCCCTGCAGGCCCCGCCCCCCCGGGCTGCTGGCCCCGCCCCCTCACTGACAGAAGCATCCCTGTCTCTCTCTCTCTCTCTCTCTCTCCGTCAATCCCTCCTTTGTCCTCCGGAGCACAGAAGGAGGTCCAGACCGTGGTCCCGGACCCGGGCCAGGACCGGGCCGAGACCAGCCCGTCCCACGGGCCGCGGGTGTGAAGGTCATGTGACCCGACTCATGTTTGCATGTTTGCAGCCGTGGGTTCAATGGATCACGTTTCCATCCTCGTAACCGCGGCAACGACTCCGAGGAGGGAAACCTCTGATGTCATGGCGACGGTTCTGATCCGTCACGGCGAGGGTTCTGATCAGAATCAGAATCAGAATCATCTTTATTGGTTTCCAGGTTCGAACATTGTCCAACAAGGAAATAGAGAAAAGAGTTTTCCACTCGCTGTTTTAATTCCCAATTTCGATTTTCAAACACATCAATGAAATCGGATAACGGATAATGTTTTTTTATTATCAAAACAAAAGATGGGAAACGGATTATATCTCTATTTTTATTTTGCCATTTCAAAACAAAAAACGGATGGCCGTGAAGTCCACGGACCCTGCAGACACCTGTGATGACATCACACAGGAGTTGGCCAGCTCTTCCTCGACAGTCTCGTGTTCCTGGAGGCGTTGACGCCTGAACCGAAGGTGAGAGGAGGAAATGATTAACATTTAAAAGTTAATCATTTCCTCCTCCTCTATTGATTCTCCTGAAGAAGAGTCATGAGGGG
>NC_084591.1:3642999-3697999 GCF_033807715.1 Cololabis saira
TTGGGGGCTACAGCAGCTCGAAGTCGAACAAAATGAACGCAGACGTAATAAACGATGAAAATAAATTATGAAAGTATGAAAAATAAAAAATACAGTAAAAAAGAAACTGAAACTGAAGTGTACTGTCAACTAAATGCACGTATTTGCATGTATACATATATATAAATGTGGGTTTATGGGTATGTGCATATATATACACATATATATATATATATATATATATATACATATATATACCTGTATATATATATATATATCCTCCCCCGTTTCTGTTTGTACCTGGTTGTCTCTTTTATTCTCTTTTATTCTCCAATAAAACCAGTTACACATTCACCAGCAGTCCGACGATGGGTTCATAGACAGACCATGTAAACACCAATAACCCCTTTGAATAACCAGAATTTGCTCATATTCCGGTTTTTAAAAACCTGAATATGACCTCTGGGTTACTCCTTTTAAACCTGAATATTGGGTCATGTAAACGCCAAACGGAATATCCCCATCAAACGGAACAGGAATTTGTTTTCTGCACATGTTCTGTTCACAAGGAATCCTGGTCTTTTGAGTCCAGGAAGTTCTTATAAACACGGAGAAACGCAAGACCAGGAGGAGACTAATCACTTCATAAATGTAATGAAGGATATGAACATTTCTGCATTTGTAGACGGTAGAAAGTACCGGGATAGAAGATTTACAAGAAGGTGAGAGAAAAGTTGCGCAAAGCAGCATTTGTTTTGAATTTGGATACAGGAAGAAGAAGCGGAAATGACGGTAATTGCGTCATCACGTTCTCCGTGCGTCGCTGGTTTGATCCAGATATCCCGAATGATTAATTACCATGTAAACGGAATATTCCGAATGTCTCAGTAACCGGAATATTAGCAATAACCTGAATTTTGACTGCATGTAAACGTAGTCATTGACGTAAGATGCTCCGATCGACTGTATCAGAGGCTTTGAAGGTCAATAATAATCCCTATTGATACAGTGATGAATGAGGGAGGGGGTGAGTGAGTTATTGGGTCTGATCCTGATGGATGAGGAGGTCTGTCCTCGGTCCGTCCTCGGAACCAGAACTCCTTCCTGCTGCATCTTCCTCTCTCAAACCTCTGCTTGGAATCTAACAGTGTTTTATTACGCCGACCCGTCGGGTCACCACGGTAACCACGGTAACCACGGAGACGCCTGGCTGTCTTTGATAAGTGGCGTTCGCCAACGCCGGTCTGATCCCCAGCCAGGCCCGACCGTGGGCGGCCCGAGACGGTGGACCTCAGTGAGTCCAATCAAGGGGGGGGGTCGTCACGGTAACGCGCTTAGCAACCGGCTGTTTCTAGTAACTCAGCGGGTCCAGGATCTGGGTCTGGACCTGCAGATCCAGACCTGCAGATCCAGACCTGCAGATCCAGACCTTCATGAACAGTACGAACTGAAGTCTGAAGTTGAGTTTAATGCACGGAAATGAAAATTTGTGGCCGAAACCGAAACCGAAAATAATAATAAACACTTGGCCGAATACCGAACAATACCGAACATGGTTCTTCAGCGTTTTTTATTTATTTTGCCAATTTTTTCACCATTGCATAAATCAAATAAATTTGATTTAGGCATGCTTTTCAAAGAAAAAAATCTTTTACAAAATTACAAGGTAGAAAATATTTATTGAACATAAAAAAAATGAAAATGTTTTAATTTCCCAGCATTATGTTGTTTTGGTTCCACCTCCTGGTGAATGTTAGGTAAAATTCTTATGTGGTTACTCTTTGGTTGGCCAACGATTTATTACGGGAGCGGCCAGTCTATTAGGTAAAATTATTATGTGGTTGGTTTTTGGTTTTGGATGATGTCATGAGTTCAGAGGTCTTGTTTACAAACTGATTTATTTGTTACACACACAGCCCCGGATGTAGACAACAGGTCCTGGAAGCAGATCTAGTGATTCATAAAAGAAATGAACGAGTTTCGCAGCAATAATGTGTTATTTAGACGCTGCATCGTCTGTGTCCCGCGGTGCCCCGTTCACTACCGTTATATGGAGAAGAGGCTTGCGAAAAAAAAACCCTAATATCTTCCGAAGGACTCCAAATGACACCAAACTTGCCTGGGTGAGTATACGACCATATACGTCCAGGTTGTAAAAAACCGAACTTTCCCTTTAACGAAATTGTTTTTTCAATTTTAGTTTTCGTTATTTTGTTCGTTTTCTTGAACGATAATAACACTCCCCCCCCCCTTCTGGTGGTCATTACTAGCAGTTTCTGATTACACTCAATGCGCTGTGTGTGAGTTCCCCCCTCTATTGCTGCGTTCCATTTACCTCGGAAGTCGGAACTCGGAACTGGGAATGACATCACAGCCGAGTTATCAGCGTTCCAGTTACAAAGTAGGAAAACAAGTTTGTAGTTCGCATATACCACATGAAAAATGTAAATTACACTACAGCAGCATATATATATGCCGAACAATACTTGTATACGACTGATTTAGTGTGACCAAAACTAGAATGAAGTGCTACGAATTTTTACAGAGCTCTCTTCTACTGTTTACAGCCGGGGCAGCCATCTTGGAATCTGAACTCGGGGGTGGTGAAGCTTCTCCCACTTTCCCAGTGGGAAATCCCACTTCGAGGGGCGTTCCAGTTGAAAATTCCGACTGGGAACTGGGAAATCCCCACTTCCGAGGACAAATGGAACATGGAGCATATGTTCTTAGGGTGTGCTGACAAACATTTAGGGGGGTTCAGCCCACCAAGGGGGCCCTGACTCAGCCCACCAGAAAAGTTTCTAGAACCGCTACTGCCAGGCGCTCCCTCCTCCATCTATGTGCCTAATCCCTTCACTTCACACAGGTCACACACACACACACACTGCAGCAACGAAGTAGCCCTTCACAGTCAACAATCGTTCTCCCCAGTCCCCACTCATGATGAAACTGTGAGGTGAGCATTGAGCAGTCAGAGTCGTTAGTTACTCAATTAGCCCATATTGATATGCAAATTAGCGCATACCATTGTAGTAGCTAAACAAATAACTTGTCACTGTGCCTGCCAGACAGGTGACTTTAGGCAAGGCTACCATGACACACCCAGCCAGCCATCATGCTAGCCCGCAGTAAAGCGGGTCTAAATGGATGCAATGTCTTTTGAGAAACAATATGGGCATAAGTGAAGAACATATTTTCAAACAGGTCTCTTGTTTTCTGAATGAAATTAAGCCCTTCAGAATCGCAAGTGGCTGCTTTACACAGCCTGTCTGATGTGATGATGACGATATGCTATAGCTTGGCACGCTTTTCTTTCTTTCTTTCTTTCTTTCTTTCTTTCTTTCTTTCTTTCTTTCTTTCTTTCTTTCTTTCTTTCTTTCTTTCTTTCTTTCTTTCTTTCTTTCTTTCTTTCTTTCTTTCTTTCTTTCTTTCTTTCTTTCCCTATTTTGAAGCCTACCAACTTCTAACCAGTCAGATTTGTAGAAAATGTGTATGATTGATTGCTATATAAGCTGATTCACACAACAGTTTGAGTGAATCCAAAAAGAGACAATTTGCATGAATGTGTGATGAAATGGCCTTAAGTAGCCTAACTAAATAATACAATGTGATTTTCAAATGTTCGTTTCCAAGACAATTAAGTCTTAAAGTACATTTTCTCAGATTTATTGGTGTCTTTCTAGTCACACAATTGAATAGTCAGTGTTTCCAATACACTGATCTATTTGTGGTAGTAGGTACACCCTAAATAGATTTTGACCCCCACAAATACTGCCACATAATAATTTCAACTAGTTGACTGCAAACTCCTGCTTTAGCTTACAGTATATTATTATCTTGTCGGAATATTATTCCAGCCAATAAGTTAGGAAGTTCCATTTGATTTGATTTAATTTTACTTTTGTTTTGCCTACAAAGCAAAATGTTACTTTACTTGAGTCTCCCCTGAAGTGATTTTGGTATTATTTATGCAAGCAAAATTCTACCATAACCTGTATGCAGAATATATATAGGGAAACAATTATTTTTTCATCGCTGTAAAACCACAGAACAGTAAAGAAGATATTGATGTGTATAGGTCTTCATAGATCTAGTCTCTTCATTTTGACCTCAAAGTGCACCAGATTGATCCACTTTTACTTAAAATCTACACATTTTTCTTCCGGGGGGGCATGACCCCGGACCCCCCTAGGGGTTCTGCGGTCCATGAACTTTGGGGAGGCTGAGCCCCCCCAAAGCTCTGATGCTAAAATCACCCCTGCCCCCAGGTATTGCCCCCCCCGGTACTCACTCCAGGAAGTATCCGCCCCCCCCAGGTACTCACTCCAGGAAGTATCCGGCCCCCTGCTCCGTGAACACCCCCCCCAGGTATTACCCAGGGGCGTCAATTGGGTATGCAGGTACGGCAGCCGCCACACCTCGGCTTCAAGGGAAAATGTAAATGTTTGTTTTTTAAATAAGTTTATGGAATTACTCTGTCTATTTGTATTGATTATTCTATTATCTAATACATATAAAATAACTACAAATGCAAATCAGAACAACATGATTGATTTCACTAGTTATTACACTGCAAAAACTCAAAATCTTAACAAGAATATTTGTGTTATTTCTAGTTAAAATTATTAAATTTTCAGTCAAAAAAATCTCATTACATTTAAGACAAGACTCAAAAACTCAAAAAAAAAAATTTCACCTGTTTCAAGTAGATTTTCACTTAAAATAAGTAGAACATTTTTTTTGCTTGTAATGAGAAGATAAATCTTGTCCCACTGGCAGATTTTTCTACTTATTTCAATTGAAAATTTACTTGAAACAGGTGAAACTGGTCAAATAAGTTATTTTTCTGACGATGACTCTTGTTTTAAGTGTAATGAGACTAAAAATGACTAAAAATGAGGCATTTTAACAAGAAATAAGATCAATATTCCTGGTAAGATTTTGAGTTTTTGCAGTGAGCGAGACTGCATTTGAAAAAGTTCCAGTTTTCTTGACCACACAGATCAGCTACATAGCAGACCTCTGTGATGAGTATTTGCTGGACGTGTTGATTGATACTCTAGTAGAATTATGTGACTCGTAACCTTGCCATACCTTAGCTTCCACTGAATTGACACCACTGGTATCCCCGCCCCAGGTATTACCCCAGGTATTACCCCAGGTATTACCCCCCCCCCCGGTACTCACTCCAGGAAGTATGCGGCCCCCTGCTCCGTGAACGCCTCCTCCCAGCCCCGCGGCAGGTCTGAAACACAAACGCACCACGGGAAACTTTTATCCGCGGGAGCCGCACGGGGGGTCTGCTGCGCCTGCGCGCCCCCGGCCCCGGTGGGGGGTCTGCTGCGCCTGCGCGCCCCCGGCCCCGGTTTTACCTGAGCGGGTCACGTGGCCGGAGCTGACCGCCTCCCCGGACCCCGGGTGCAGCCAGGTGGTGGTCCGGGTCTCCTCGCTGGGGGGAGAGACACCTGTTAGACCTGTTAGAGCTCCCCCCCGTCCCCCCGGACCCCCCGGACCCCCACACCCCCTCACCTGATGAAGAACACCCGCCCGTCCCGCCGGACGCCGTAGGACCAGCGCGGCGGGAGCCGGTCCCGGTCCCGTTGGTCCCGAGCCGCCGCCATGATCCCATGTATCCCGCCGCAGGTCCGTCTCTGGTCTCCCGGGAGACGCCGCTTCAGGGACCGGCCGGAGGCTCGGACATCTCAGTACTCACGCAGGTTTCTGCCTGTTTCAGGTGGCTGGTGGTAAAAGATTACACTTCTGTGCGGGGGCGCCTCCAAACATGTTTCCTAGGGGGGCCAGATGGGGCCAATTCAATTCTTGGGGTGGACACCAAAACTAAAAGTCAACATTAAAGGACTTTATTATACTGTTGTAATATACAGGCTCAGAATTACTTTTTTTTTTTTTTTTTTTTTTCACTTTCTAACTTGTCTGCATATATATTAATGGTTAATACCATGTTGGTAAAAACTTAAGGCATATATATGTATATATATATATATATATATATATATATATATATATATATATATATGTATATATATATATATATATATATATATATATATATATATATATATATATATATATGTATGTATATATGCATTTTAATATATCATATATTTCGTTTATTTTCGTTTATTTATATATATAAATATATTTATATATATAAAAAATATATATATAAACTATATATATATATATATATATAAACTATATATATATATATATATAAATATTTTTTTTAATTATTATTATTAGGGTCAGAAATACTTTTTTTTAACTTTCTAACTTGTCTATTAATGGTTAACACCATGTTGGTAAAAACCTAAGGCATATATATATATATGCATTTTTAATATATAATATATATTTTAATAAATCAAATATTTATTAATACTTTTTTGTGTGTATGTATGTATATATATATATATATATATATATATATATATATATATATATATATATATATATATATATATATATATTGTAATATATCATATATTTATGAATACATTTTTGTATATATATATATATATATATATATATATATATTTTTTTTTTTTAATTATTATTATTAGGCTCAGAAATTCTTAATGAAACATTGACTGATATCCATTTGGCCCAAATGATTTGGGATGAAATGCATAACTGACGATAGAATCTATGTGACCGGCAAGTGTTTTTTTTTGTTTTTTCTATTGAGGCGCCCTGTTGGCGCCACTGCTTCTGTGGCCATAAATTAATGCATTTTGGGCTCAAATTAGGAATTTGTGGCTATGAATAAAATAATGATTTCATGTTCCTAAATTAATATTTCTAGCGTTTAAATTATTATCTTTTGGCAACATTTGAAACATTTGAGGTCACACATTATTTTTTGGGCTCAAATTAATATTTTGTGGTAATTAGGATTATGTGGAATCAAATAAGTGTTGTGTGTCAAACATATTGTATTTCTTAGCCTCTAATTGGTATTTGGTGACATAAAATTACACTTTTGTGGCCATACATTAATGTGTTTTGGGCTCAAATAAATATTTTGTGGTCTTTAATAAGCATTTTGTGGAATCGAATTAGTGTTGTGTGTCAAACATATTTTATTTGGCCTCTAATTGTATTTGGTAGTGTAGAATTAGACTTTTTGTGGCCATAAATTCATATTTTTTGGGCTAAAATTAGATTTTTTTGGGCTCAAATTAATATTTTGTGAAAGGCAATACGATTTTGGGAGGATTTTAAAAGTTCTAAAGCAAAATTGCAAACGTGACATCATTTTAATGTATTGTAATTGTGTTAAGGTTCTAGTAGGGGCTTCATGAGGACACTGAACATTTTTTTAAATAAATTAACTTTTACAAATCTTAAGAGTTTCAACTGATGGCTAGCAGGAGCTCCTCCAGACCAACCAGAACCAGTCACGGTGCTCCGTTACCAAAAATAACTGCTGTTAATAAAAATAACTACTGTTACTAAAAATAACTACTGTTACCAAAAATAACTGCTGTTACTAAAAATAACTACTGTTACTTAAAAGTACTGTACCTAAACATAACAGCAAAGATAAAATATGAATGAAGCTCTGCTCAAAATAAAGTGCAGCAAAATAACCCCCGGTGGTCGTCATGGACGTGACCCGTAACCATGGAGACCAGAACTGGTTTTAAACCAGACTGTAAATATGTTTTTGTGGGCTCAAATTACTACTTCAAGCCAATTTCATATTTGATCTTTGTCAGTAAGGCAAGGCAAGTTTATTTGTATAGCATAATTCAACACAAAGTAATTCAAAGTGCTTTCCATCAACATTAAAAGCTGGGAAACAGGGGGGGGGCTGGATGAAAGAAGGAGGAAGAAGAATAATATAATAAAGTCTAAATGAAAACTCAAAAGTGAATTAAAGCACATTTATTTATTCAAAATATTTTCAGTTTAAAAAAAGTTTATCAGTGAAACATTTACATTTTGTCATTAACAGTGTAGCTCTGGATGAAGGAGTGAAGGTGATGAAGGAGTGAAGGTAGAATATCTCTGGATGAAGGAGTGAAGGTAGAGAGCTGCTAAGCTCTGGATGAATGGGCTCAAATATTAAAGATTGTCATTCAGCTCTTGAATCCTGAATAAAGATGTTGTGGAAACGAAGGCTGTAATTTCTACCCGACGACAGATGAGTCAGGATCTCGTCTGAAACCTCTCCCCGTCAGCGGGTTCAGGTTAGTCGGACCAGACGTGTCGTCGTCGTAAACAACGGCCTCCGTCAGCGTTGTATCTGAGTCACTCGTCTGGCCCTGCGAGCTCATCGTTTCCCCAGAGACGTGTGACGGCTGCTGGAGACGACCAGGGCCCGGATTCACCAATATGTTCTTAAGAACGATCCTAAGAAAGGTCTTAAGATCTAAAATTAAGAAGTTCATAAGAAAGTTCTTAAGTGCAATTCCTCAATATTTTCTTAAGAACCGTCTTAAGAACTGTCATTTCTTACGAATTTCTTATTTTTCCTACTTAAGAACTTCTTAAAATATGTCATTGCATTGCACGCGCCAACAAACAACATTTATATATATATATATATATATATATATATATATATATATATATATATATATACATATATATTATATACAGGTAGTTTGGGTCTTAACCGTCAGTCACTCACTAAACATGGAGAAGGAGAAAAAGAGATGCAGGAACTTTTCAAGGTTTTGGTGGATGAGATTAATGTGCGAAAAAAATACTATTGGGGAAAATTAATAATAATTAACTACCACGCTAACTAACATGCTAAAAAACAGTTAACAGGCTCTTTGTGTAATTAATTACAAAGTATATCCTCAAACTAAGACCTACTAGTCTAAACTTATCTAAAATGTGTTGAAAAAGGTGATATTAGAGTCTTATTATTATTATTATTATTATTATTATTATTATTACCTTTTCACAGAAGAAATTTTAAGACAGGTCAAGGTCGTCTTAAAGTTAAGAAAAAAGTCAAGAACAAATTTGAGAACTTTTATTTCAAGAATACCATTTTTTTCTTAAGTTTTTTCTTAAGAGAAACTTAAGAAGAAAGTTGAGAAAATACTTAGAACTTTTTTTGGAGAATATGACTTCTTCTCCTTTTTCCTCTTAAGACTGAACTTAAGAAAAAAAATGACACTTAAGAAGATTTTTTTCTTAAGAATGTTTTGTGAATCCGGCCCCAGCTGTCCGTCACGCCGGCTGGCAGCCTGTAATCTCAGGATCACACCTGGAGCAGCTCACCTGAGCAGCACCTGAGCAGCTCCGTCACCAGGAACCTGCAGGAAAACAGTCATTTGGAGGGGGGTGGGGGGGTGTCCGGGCCGATCGATGATTCATGCCGGCAGTAAACCTGATTCCTGCACGAACACAGGAAGAATGTCAGCAGCTTCAGTTTGGGCTCATTAGTCTGTTTTATGGTGAATCCTCCCACTCGGGTGGAAAACCGGACCAGGAACCGTCTCAGGAACGTAATAAAAACCATCCGATGGTTGAAATACGACCTTCAAGGAACCACAAAGGGTTTTACTTCGACATTATTTAACAAAGATTAATCAAAAACATAAAAATAATTTGGACAATACAAAGTACCTCCATGATAGATCCACCATCAGCACCAGGAACCCTCAGTAGATCAGGGGTGTCAAACTCATTTTTCTTGGCGGGGCCGGATTTGACCAATTTTTTTCTCGCGGGCCGCACGCTCAAAATAACAAAAACGGTGCGAAATTTTTTTTTTCTAATTCTTTTTTTTTTACTATTGTTATCTAATCCAATATCAGTTTATTTAATTTTAAAGGAAATATGCACTTTGTTTACACTCTAATTATGTAAAATTTATTTTCTTGAAATTTCTCGTTTTTTTTTTCAAATTATGTAAGGTACTTTTAATATCATTTTACAAAGATAAACAGAAACAAATATGTTTTTTTTATATTTCGCTTTTTTATAGGAAATTTAATTAAAAGCAAAATCTTTCTTATTACATCTGAGAGTGTTTCTTTGTGATTTAGAGATTTTTCCAGTACAATTAAGTGTATTTATTTTTAAAATTTTGCCAGGATATTTACGCCAGTGTGCCGAAAAAGTCAGCACTTCTTTTTTAACTGTTTTACTTTGTCACTATCCTCGTATTCAACTGAAATTCTCCGAATAAATATCTTCTATCATCTTTTTTAGCAGTGATATTTTTCCTGTGAAAATATATAATAGTAGTCAGTTAATAAAAATAAACGACCGTCTACAAAGAAATAAAATCGGCAAATCCATTCTAGAAAACTAAAAATATGTCGAAAACTGTTCTCTTCTTGGAATAACGATGGATTTGTAGAAGAAATATATTATCGGATATGCTGCGATTCATGGCAATTATTTATGCCTTCCTTTTTAGTAAATTAACATTTGTTTTTTTTGCATTGGAAACTTCTTGCGGGCCGCACATTTTTTTTTTTTTTTTTTTTTTTTTTTTTTTTACCTTGTCTGCACACATATTATTGATTGATACCATGACGGTAGAAACCAAAAGTGTATATATGTGCATTATTACTATATGTAATATATACATATATATATACGCACACATATGCGTACACATACATAAATATACACATACAAACCCAGTGTTTTTTTTTTTTTTTTTTTTTTTTTTTTTTTTTTGGGGGGGGGTGGGGGGGGGGGGGTGACGACATCCACTGCCAATCCAGGAAGCAGGAACACACGGAGACACACGTCAAGCACTGGAAATCTGCAACAAAAAAACCACAAACAAAGCACGAAACCGGCACGGAGCCGACCAAAACACGAACAGCAATCGACCTAAATCTTGAGATCTGATCGCAGTCTGAGCTAAGCTATCGCTACCGCTACCTAAACCCAAAAACTAGAGAGCCAGCATGCAGGTGAACAAGCCAGTGTGTATGTCTATGTGTGTGTGTGTGTATATGATCATGCATGTGTGTGTGTGTGTGTGTGTGTGTGTGTGTGTGTGTGTGTGTGTGTGTGTGTGTGTGTGTGTGTGTGTGTGTGTGTGTGTGTGTGTGTGTATGCATGTGACTAAATGACTATATGTGTGTGTGTATGTGTGTGTGTGTGTGTGTGTGTGTGTGTGTGTGTGTGTGTGTGTGTGTGTGTGTGTGTGTGTGTGTGTGTGTGTGTGTGTGTGTGTGTGTGTGTGTGTGTGTGTGTGTAATAAACCAAACAAAGCTCCACCTGAAGTGTATCTATAGTGGGGGAGGTGGGGGAGCAACCCCGCCACCCGCGAGACCAGAGGCCGACAAGGAAGAGCCCGGAACGCACATTTGACACCCCTTCAGTAGATGGTTCCTTCAGCAGGAACTCTGCAGGAACTCTCAGTAGGAACTCTCTGATCCGTTCCACCCACAACCGGTCCCGGTGACTAACACATCAGAAGGTTCTCTTTACGATATGAATGATTGTGTTGTGTGTTCACAGCTACGTAGCTGAAGAATCACACAATTAAAGGTTCAGATAAACAGCTGGAGCATCCAGGTCCAGAAGGAAAACAGGTGGAACCGGTTCCTACAACAGAATCAAAGGTCACGCAGACAATCACTGATGAAATAAAAGAAAAGATGAAACAGGAGTTCAGCAGAAGAAACTCAACCGTCTTCTAAAAACTCTTAGTTCCAAAACTGGAACATCAGTCTGGGTCCAGACGGTGAATGTTCTACAAGGTTCTGGTGTTTGTGTGTTTATAAACTCAATACTCCAGCTTTAATCTCACGTGTTGCTTTATTTTGATGAATGTCAGATTTAAGAGAGCGTCGACAACGAATCAAACATCTACCCTGTTTATGCTGCAGGATGCTGCCCCCTAGTGGTCAGACGAGTGTGTGTGTGTGTGTGTGTGTGTGTGTGTGTGTGTGTGTGTGTGTGAGAGAGAGTTTGTGAGTGAGTGAGTGAGTGAGTGAGTGAGTGAGTGAGTGAGTGAGTGAGTGAGTGAGTGAGTGAGTGAGTGAGTGAGTTAGTTTGTGTGTGTGTGTGTGTGTGTGTGTGTGTGTGTGTGTGTTTTTCTCTTTTGTGCATGTTTGCAGGCTGGAGCCTCGGGAGCTGCGTTCTGGCCTGTGTTCCTGCCCCCCCCCCATCCCCGGTCATCCCGTTGCTGCTTCCACCTGCCTGCTGTGCTGCTGACGTCCCTGACCCCCAGTCTGGCCCTCGGCAGGAGGGACCCCCCTTATGATCCAGGTCCTGCTCCTGCTCAATTGAATTGAATTGAATTGAAGTGTGTGTGTGTGTGTGTGTGTGTGTGCGTGCGTGCGTGCGTGCGTGCGTGCGTGCGTGCGTGCGTGCGTGCGTGCGTGCGTGCGTGCGTGCGTGCGTGCGTGCGTGCGTGTGTGATGATGTCATCAGAAGGGGGCGGGGTTATCTCCCTCTGATAATTATGTGTTGCATCAGCGTGAAGGAATCCACAAGTCCTTCATGTGACGTGACCTTCGTGTTTCCAGCTGCGTTTGGCTCCGGTCCGAGTGAACAGTCTCAGATAAATCCAGCAATATCCTCACACACACACACACACACACACACACACACACACACACACACACACACACACACACACACACACACACACACACACACACACACACACACACACACACACACACACACCCTGTAATGTGTGAGTCTTGACTCAGCCTCTAAAACCTCGGAGAGCCAAACCCAGCTCAGCCGACCCCCCTGGCCCGGTCAGATGGGGGGGCAATAATCCCCCCAGGGCACGAGGGCGCGGCCTGATTCACATTCCTGTTCTGGCTCCTGAATCCTCCTAAAAAAACTACATTTATCGCCTGGAAAGAACTACGAGATTCAGAGTTTGACCTCAAGGTCTCGGGCAGCATGACTCGTTCCTGGAGCCTCTTCTTGTTGTGTTTGCAACCCTAAAGCCATGGTTTGATACCAATAAAATATCATTACCGGTAAATTTAAAAACAAAATGTATATTATCTGGATATCGGAAAACTGCGGAGCCCCTCTGGTGACATTTGAAAAAAATAAAATAATGCGTGGCCACGAGATAATTAATACGTGGCCACGAGTTATTAATGCGTGGCCACGAGTTATTAATGCGGGGCCACGAGTTATTAATGCGTGGCTACGAGTTATTAATGCGTGGCTACGAGTTATTAATGAGTGGCCACGAGTTATTAATGCGTGGCCACGAGTTATTAATGAGTGGCCACGAGTTATTAATGCGTGGCCACGAGATAATCAATGCGTGGCCATGAGTTATTAATGCGTGGCCACGAGTTATTAATGTGTGGCCACAAGTTATTAATGCGTGGCCACGAGTTATTAATGCATGGCCACGAGTTATTAATGCGTGGCCACGAGTTATTAATGCGTGGCCACGAGATATTAATGCGTGGTCACGAGTTATTAATGCGTGGCCACGAGTTATTAATGCGTGGCCACGAGTTATTAATGCGTGGCCACAAGATAATCAATATGTGGCCACGAGATATTAACTCGTGGCCACAAGTTATTAATGCGTGGCCACGAGTTATTAATGCGTGGCCACGAGTTATTTATGCGTGGCCACGAGATAATCAATGCGTGGCCATGAGTTATTAATGCGTGGCCACGAGTTATTAATGCGTGGCCACGAGTTATTAATGCGTGGCCACGAGTTATTAATGAGTGGCCACGAGTTATTAATGCGTGGCCACGAGTTATTAATGCGTGGCCACGAGTTATTAATGCGTGGCCACGAGTTATTAATGTGTGGCCACGAGATATTAACTCGTGGCCACAAGTTATTAATGCGTGGCCACGAGTTATTAATGAGTGGCCACGAGTTATTAATGCGTGGCCACGAGATAATCAATGCGTGGCCATGAGTTATTAATGCGTGGCCACGAGTTATTAATGCGTGGTCACGAGTTATTAATGCGTGGCCACGAGTTATTAATGAGTGGCCACGAGTTATTAATGCGTGGCCACGAGTTATTAATGCGTGGCCACGAGTTATTAATGAGTGGCCACGAGTTATTAATGCGTGGCCACGAGTTATTAATGCATGGCCACGAGTTATTAATGCGTGGCCACGAGTTATTAATGCGTGGCCACGAGTTATTAATGCGTGGCCACGAGTTATTAATGCGTTGCCACGCATTATTTTATAATGTCACATGTTATTACTACACTCGCCATAATACTCTTGCTCTTTAATATGAATAGACTATAATTACCGTTATTAATGATGAATAACCATCCAACCCAGGAAGTTGCATCCACGAAGTCCAGACAGTAGGTTACAATGCCATCCACGAGTAAAATAATGCGTGGGCACGCATTATTTTATTTTTTTCAAATGTCACCAGAGGGGCTCCGTAGAAAACTAATAATCACATAAAAATTATGATAAATGATTTTGAAATAGAAAGAGTTTATAAATTTTTTGGGGTGTTGTTATTCACCATAAATTGTGCTGGAAGCCACATGTTGATCATTTAAAGGCAAAGGTTTCTAAATCAATAGGAATATTGCACCAGAACCAAGGACATCCTCACTCATGACTCCCTGAATATGTTAAGTTGCTTCATTGTCCCATTCATCACTTATTGTGTGGAAATCTGGGGAAATACATACAAAACAATCACTGACCCGATTTTTATATTACAAAAAAGAGCCATTTGAGTTATAAATAAAGCAGGTTATTGAGAACCAACAAATAGATTATTCATAAATGCACTAGTTTATAAAAGTTACAATCTACATCTTTTGGTCCTTGGTTTTTAGTTAAAATTGTATGTATGTATGTATGTATGTATGTATGTATGTATGTATGTATGTATGTATGTATGTATGTATGTATGTATGTATGTATGTATGTATGTATGTATGTATGTATGTATGTATGTATGTATGTATGTATGTATGTATGTATGTATGTATGTATGTATGTATGTATGTATGTATGTATGTATGCATGCATGTATGCATGCATGTATGTATGTATGTATATATATATATATATATATATATATACAGAAAATTATATATTTTTTTAAATTATTTTTATAAAACTTTGTATTATTAGAACAGAACAGTTGTAGTGTGGTGAGGGTGCAGCGTATTTTTATCCCCAAACTGGCAAAACAAAGTCGACTCGGCAGCAGCTACAACCCATAGCTACAACTGTGAAAGTATTTTATTTATTTATCTTAAAATGGTTAAGTGGTGGTAAAAGTTGTAAAAGTGACATCCGCTACCCAGAGAGAATGTCAGGAAAACATTTCATCCCAAAACCAACAGTAAACTACGGTGGATAACCACACCTTCCACTGTGCGATCAGCTAATCAGTTAAACTCATCAAAAGATCTAGTTTCCCCGGAAAACCTTAGTTTTTTAAACTCACTCCACGTGGGACTAGTGGGACTAGTGGGGGCTGGTGCAGGGGTCAGCAACCCAAAATGTTTTAGATCCATATTGGAACAAAAACACAAAAAACAAATATGTCTGGAGCTGCAAAAAAATGAAAAGTCTTGTATAAGCCTTATGAAGGCAATACATGCTGCATGTTTCTATATTAGTTATAACTGGGGGAAGATTTTTTTTTTATTATGCACTTCGAGAAAAAAGTCGAAATGTCGAGAAAAAAGTTGAAATGTCGAGGAAATAGTCAAAATTTCATGAAAAATTCGAAATGTAAAGAAAAAGTCGAAATGTTGAGAAAAAAGTCCAAATTTGGAGAAAAAAGTCGAAATGTTGAGAAAAAAATCGAAATGTTGAGAAAAAAGTCTAAATGTCAAGATTAAAAAGGAAAGGAAAAAGGAAGAAAAAAAGAGGAAAAAAGGAAAAAAGAAAAAAAGGAAAAAAGAAGAAAAAAAGAAAAAAGAAAAAAAGAGAAAAAAGAAAAAAAAGAAGAAAAAGAAAAAAGAAGAAAGGGAAAAAAAAGGTCAAACATTTTTGAAAAAGCTCCAGGAGCCACTAGGGCAGGGCTAAAGAGCCGCATGCGGCTCTAGAGCCACGGGTTGCCGACCCCTGGTCTAGTTGGACATTATTCAACCGGGCCCTAATTTTTCCATCTTTTCTCCCCAAAACACAGAAAGGAGTAAAATCTCCTCTCGGGTCTGTGACGCTGGTTTAATACCCTCCTCGACCAACAGAGGGCGGCAGAGCCGCTTTGGTGTAATACCTGGATCGACCACCAGAGGGCGGCAGAGCCGCTTTGGTTTAATACCTGGATCAACCACCAGAGGGCGGCAGAGCCGCTTTGGTGTAATACCTGGATTGACCACCAGAGGGCGGCAGAGCCGCTTTGGTTTAATACCCGGATCGACCACCAAAGGGCGGCAGAGCCGCTTTGGTGTAATACCCGGATCAACCACCAGAGGGCGGCAGAGCCGCTTTGGTGTAATACCCGGATCGACCACCAGAGGGCGGCAGAGCCGCTTTGGTGTAATACCCGGATCGACCACCAGAGGGCAGCAGAGCTTCGTCCCCAGACCGTCTCCTGGAGCCGCTCAGCTCTCAGAGACTCCTGATGGGATTTAATGTTTATTTGATTTCGGTCGAGAAAAATAAGCGTGTAATATCAGAGTGAATGAAGTGCTGTAATATTTTTATAATAAGATAATAGATAAGATAAGATAAGATAAGATAAGATAAGATAAGATAAGATAAGATAAGATAGGATAAGATAATCCTTTATTTCCCCCTCAATGGGGAAACTCACATTGTTCAGCAGCAGTACAAAAAAAGTAAAAAGTAAAATAAAATAGAATAGAATTGAATTGAATAGAATAGAATAGAATAGAATAGAATAGAATAGAATAGAATAGAATAGTAGACTTTATTTATCTCCCAGAGGAGAAATTCAGTCGTGCAGCAGCCAAAACACACACACGCTTTATACAAAAAATTTAAAATAGAAATAACCAATAAATAGTTAAATAATAAAAAGAGCAATATAAAAAGTAGAAAAAGAGTATGTACAAGAGAGAGAAAATATTTTCAAAAATACTTGAGGTATTTGAGGAAAATATTACGGAATATAGACAGTATATAAAGTACATTGCAATGGAAATAAAGTAGTACGAAAGACAAAAAAGACAAAAAACTGCAAAAAAGCAAGTAGAATGTGTGTGAGGTAGAATAGAATAGAATAGAATAGAAAGCCTTTATTATCATTATACTGGTACAATGAGATTAAGCAGCTCCGTAAAAGTGCACACATGCAAAGACTATGTATGTCTATGTAAACTATATACACTATGAAAATGAGTGAATGAGAGAATAATAATGCACATGAATGATTTGAAAAATAGGTAGACAGACAGATTTTGCACAGTGTAATGTAATAATAGGTATATTTTTTGATAAAGTAAAGCTTGCTGTTATATTTATTTATATTTATTTTTATTTTGTATTCAAGCTAGATTGAAATAGAAACAAGGGGTAGGACCTCATAAGGTTTTTACTTCCTCCTACTCCTTTTCGGGCATGAAGGTTTATTTCCCTTTGATTTTGTTTAATGACTGTTTATTTGTATTATTTTCTGATGTTTTGTGTAATTGTTTTTCTTTTTTATATATAATTAATATGCTCGAAATAAAGATCAATCAATCAATCAATCAATCAATCAATCAATCAATCAATCAATCAATCAATCAACTCCATGGAGCCAGACCTGGGGTTGGGAATCGTAGGCGAGCGCCTGGTGGCCGGGTCTTTGCCCGTGGGACCCGGCCGGGCTCAGCCCGAAATGGCGACGTAGGCCCACCACCTGCAGGACCTTGAACTTCGGATTCAGGAGGAACAATGCGGTTTTCGTCCCGGTCGTGGAACACTGGACCAGCTCTATACCCTCCGCAGGGTGCTCGAGGGTTCATGGGAATTTGCCCAACCAGTCTACATGTGCTTTGTGGATCTGGAGAAGGCATTTGACCGTGTCCCTCGTGCCATTCTGTGGGGGGTGCTGAGTGATTATGGAGTCCGGGGCCCTCTGTTAAGGGCTGTCCGGTCTCTGTATGATCGAAGCAGGAGTCTGGTTCTCATTGCCGGCAGTAAGTCAGACTTGTTCCCGGTGCATGTTGGACTCCGGCAGGGCTGCCCTTTGTCACCGGTCCTGTTCATAATTTTTATGGACAGGATTTCTAGGCGCAGCCAGGGGCCGGAGGGGATCCGGTTTGGGAACCTCAGGATTTCATCTCTGCTTTTTGCAGATGATGTTGTCCTGTTGGCTTCATCAGACCGGGACCTTCAGCATGTGCTGGGGCGGTTTGCGGCCGAGTGCGACGCGGCAGGGATGAGAATCAGCACCTCCAAGACCTAGGCCATGGTTCTCCATCGGGAAAGGGTGGTGTTCCTTCTCCGGGTGGGTGGAGAAGTCCTGCCTCAGGTGGAGGAGTTCAAGTATCTCGGGATCTTGTTCACGAGTGAGGGAACGATGGAGCGTGAGATTGACAGACGGATCGGTGCAGCGTCCACAGTTATGCGGTCGGTGTACCGGACCGTCGTGGTGAAGAAGGAGCTGAGTCGAAAGGAGAAGCTCTCGATTTACCGGTCAATCTACGCACCTACCCTCACCTATGGTCATGAACTTTGGGTAGTGACCGAAAGGCTAAGATCGCAGATACAAGCGGCCGAGATGAGTTTCCTCCGCAGGGTGGCTGGACGCTCCCTTAGAGATGAGTTTCCTCCGCAGGGTGGCTGGACGCTCCCTTAGAGATGAGTTTCCTCCGCAGGGTGGCTGGACGCTCCCTTAGAGATGAGTTTCCTCCGTAGGGTGGCTGGACGCTCCCTTAGAGATGAGTTTCCTCCGCAGGGCGGCTGGACGCTCCCTTAGAGATGAGTTTCCTCCGCAGGGTGGCTGGACGCTCCCTTAGAGATGAGTTTCCTCTCTTAGAGATGAGTTTCCTCCCTTAGAGATGAGTTTCCTCCCTTAGAGATGAGTTTCCTCCCTTAGAGATGAGTTTGCTCCGCAGGGTGGCTGGACGCTCCCTTAGAGATAGGGTGAGGAGTTCGGTCACCCGGGAGGAGCTCGGAGTCGAGCCGCTACTCCTTCACGTTGAGAGGAGTGAGCTGAGGTGGCTTGGACATCTGTACCGGATCCTCCTGGATCCTCCCTAGGGAGGTGTTCCAGGCATGTCCCTCCTCCATAGGGAGGAGTTCCAGGCATGTCCCTCCTCCCTAGGGAGGTGTTCCAGGCATGTCCCTCCTCCCTAGGGAGGTGTTCCAGGCATGTCCCTCCTCCCTAGGGAGGTGTTCCAGGCATGTCCCTCCTCCCTAGGGAGGTGTTCCAGGCATGTCCCTCCTCCCTAGGGAGGTGTTCCAGCCATGTCCCTCCTCCCTAGGGAGGTGTTCCAGGCATGTCCCTCCTCCCTAGGGAGGTGTTCCAGGCATGTCCCTCCTCCCTAGGGAGGTGTTCCAGGCATGTCCCTCCTCCCTAGGGAGGTGTATACTCACGTATTAATTCAGCTGAACTTGAACTAGTTTCAATTTCAAATAAAAACAAGAAAACAAAACAATAAATGTATTTATGTATTTATTAGTACATTTTTATGACATGTTCCTGCTTGTATCAGTGATTAACACAGAGGGTGTGTGCTGTGTCACGTACACGTGGGTGCGGCGCACCCTGTGGTCCAAACTACAGCCAGTAAAACTCCCACAGACCAGTCTGGGTGGTGGGAGGTGAAAACATCCCTCTGGAATCACTGTAAACCTGCAGCTCTGAGCGGGTTCTGGACGAGTTCTGAAGGGGTTCTGGACTTCAGACTGTTATTATCAGTGTACACAGTGAAATTAAAGCAGCACGGAGTGGTGTTTACCTTCAAAAATCTAAGTAAAAATCTTAGAATTCGTCCTTGTCTTTCGATGATGTAACTCAGCATTTATTTTTGTCATGTTTGCAGTGTTACTTGGATGTGTGGAAACCCTCAATTGTACTGATAGATGTTTGGAGTAATGTGTAACCCTTAACCGTCCATGTGCTATTCATCTATTTTATTATTATTATTATTATTATTATTATTATTATTATTATTATTATTATTATTATTATTATTATCATTATTATTATCATTATTATTATCATTATTATTATCATTACTATTATTATTATTATTATTATTATTATTATTATTATTATTATTATTATTATTATTATTATTATTATTATCATCATTATTATTATTATTATTATTATTATTATTATTATTATTATTATTATTATTATTATTATTATTATTATTTTATGTATGTATTTATTTTATCTTTATTTCCTTGTTTATATATTCTGTTTTTTTGCTATTATCTTCTTTGTATGCGGGAACCGGGGAGGGTGGGATATACAGGACTGTCTCAGAAAATTAGAATATTGTGATAAAGTCCTTTATTTTCTGTAATGCAATTAAAAAAACTAAAATGTCATACATTCTGGATTCATTACAAATCAACTGAAATATTGCAAGCCTTTTATTATTTTAATGTTGCTGATCATGGCTTACAGCTTAAGAAAACTCAAATATTCTATCTCAAAACATTAGAATATTCTGGGAATCTTAATCTTAAACTGTAAACCATAATCAGCAATATTAAAATAATAAAAGGCTTGCAATATTTCAGTTGATTTGTAATGAATCCAGAATGTATGACATTTTTGTTTTTTTTATTGCATTACAGAAAATAAAGAACTTTATCACAATATTCTAATTTTCTGAGACAGTCCTGTATGTGGGGTTGTTCGTCTTAAAAAATATTGAAAAATCTTATAAATAAAGTTATAAAAAAAAATAAAATTAAGTAAAAAAAAAAGTAGAATAAGTATAAAATAAAATTGTACAAAATAAAATAGAATAGACGGTTCTGGCTACAGGAGTGATGCTGATCCAGATGAGGCCGATGCTGTCAGACACAACAGTTGCATCATCACATAATTGTGACCCCAGAGAGTTTCTGGTAGTGACTACGAGGTGTGTGTGTGTGTGTGTGTGTGTGTGTGTGTGTGTGTGTGTGTGTGTGTGTGTGTGTGTGTGTGTGTGTGTGTGTGTGTGTGTGTGTGTGTGTGTGTGTGTGTGTGTGTGTGTGTGTGTGCTGCTGCTGCAATCACCTGCAATCCTTTCGGCGCCGCCGCCGGTTGCCAGGAGACGCGTGGCCAGGGCCGCCAGGGGCGAGGATGAGGAGGAGGAGGAGGAGGAGGAAGATGGAGGGATGCAGGAGGAGAGGAGACGGTTTTCCTGGCAAACAGAACCAAAACAAACCCTCCGGAGAGGATTTAAACATTTAATTAGTGTAATTAACGACGTTAGTCGCCGCTGTTCTGGAGTAAAAACATCATCTGACTGTTTTACCCCCCGAGGGAAACGTTACAGTCTCAGGATGAATAAATACAGTTATAATAAAGTAAACATGAGGTGTTACCATGGTGATGAGCTGAGCTGCGTTATAATGCCAACGGGGAACGATATCAGCTGCACTTCAGTCTGCTCGGGTCATAAAACCATTTAAGAACTAGTCAGAGTTCAAGGTTCAACAACTGGAAAATATTCAGGAACATTGTCAGATTTACTTCAACGTCAAGGCAAGATTATTTATGTAATTTAAGTACAAGAGAAATCACAGAAAAGATTAAAAAATGCATTTAGAAGAAAAGAGTTTAAAATAAGAATAAATAATTAAAGAAACACAGACATAAGTTAAAACTCTGAAACAAATGCGATGCAAGAAATATGGTTGCAGTGCATTCTGGGAGATTACTGAACTGCAGCAGTAAATAAAAAAACCTTAGCTGCGTCCGAAATTCCATACTTTCACCCTAAAGCTGGGCATACACTTTGCGATATTTTAAATCGTTTGATTCAGCCCCGTCTCACACTGCACGACTAGATCGCTCAGTTCAAAAATTCACAGCCCACGATTTATGGTCTCACACTGTACGACCCGATGCTCGGATGCTCCGTCTGCTCACACTATACGATCAGAATCCTCCCGTCTGCTCACACTATACGATCATAATCCTCCGTCTGCTCACACTATACGATCATAATCCTCCGTCTGCTCACACTATACGATCATAATCCTCCCGTCTGCTCACACTATACGATCATAATCCTCCGTCTGCTCACACTATACGATCATAATCCTCCCGTCTGCTCACACTATACGATCATAATCCTCCGTCTGCTCACACTATACGATCATAATCCTCCCGTCTGATTACACTATACGATTATAATCCTCCCGTCGGACCTCTGTTACTGGAACTCGAGGCCGGTTTTGGGGCAGGGGTGGGCTGTGTCCACCCAAACGTGCGTCCTGCCCACCCGATCAAAGGTTATGGGGATCCTTTATTTTTTATTTTATTTTATTTTATTTATTTTTTAAAATATATATAAAAAAATTCAAAAAAACAAAATATCTGTACCGTTTCTGATTGGGTGGGCACTGCGCATCATTTTTAGACACAACAATGAACGCATACCGTAAGATTTGTGTCTCGGCGGAGGAACCCGGTGTCGTGCCTGCCAGAATCTGATTTCTCCCCTGAAAATGGGTCTTTTTACCTGCCAAAAATTGATTGAAGGTCAAATACAGTTAAAGGAGCATGAGGCTCCTTTTAAGAAATGAGACTCTCTAGCGCCACCCTTCACCACGACGGCCGTTGGGGGTACTGCAGCCAACAGTGAAGCCGGCACGGGAGAACGGGGAGAACCTGCATGCAGCGTCATGTGACGTCACATCCGCAGGACAGCGCGGGAAATTCGGAACAGAATTGCAGCACATTTTGCAGCACACAGCCTGTTCAAGGCAACGGAGAGATACACTAGAGCCGTGATTCCCAACCCCCGGTCCCCGGACCGGTACCGGTCCGTAGAGCCGTTACTACCGGGCCGTGGAATGGCTTGTGTTCCGATCATAATTAGGGCTGCAATGATTCGCCGACGTTGTCGACAAAAAAGCGATAATCAAAATTGTCACCAGACGTTTTTTTCCCAATGGAGTGAGGCATCTCACTTCACTTCATACAATACATACAATCTCTGCCGAGAGCAGCGCTGCACGACAGGGTCTCAGCAGCTTTTCTTTTTTTTGCGTGTCAGCGCAGTTGCGGGTAACAAAACTTGGCACTGGGGGTTCTAGGATTTTTCTGAAACAGGGGCCATTATGGGGCCAAATGTAACCTTCACGGGCCAACAGTATTAAGCCCCTTTCACATAGAGGGCGCAAAGCGGGACCGCCGCCGGCTTTCCCATTCATTGTGTATGTGCTGCCGCAGCGCAAGAGTGGACCGCTCTGCTGGCGAGCTTGGCGGCGCGGGAGAGGCCACCTGCCACGGGCGTTTCACCTGCTTGCGTCTGAATTGAACATTTTTTAATTTCATCGCGCTGTGAGGGCATCTCGGTGCGACCAATAGGAGAGAAGGTGGTTGTCATCCTGCTGAGGACCCACTCCCCAACAGGCTGTCAAACTGCTCCCTGTTCAATCTGAAGTAGACCTGGTCATCATGGAGCTGTAGCTCCAACGAGCCTGGATTCCCCCAAATCTTATCAAGTCTTCTCATGAGGATTTCATGGACCCTCCTTGCTGCTGCTGCTCGTCTCCTCCTCAGAAGAACTAAAGCCAGCATCCCCCCTGAAATAAAAACGGTCCAAATCATCACCCCCCTGAAATAAAAACGGTCCAAATCATCCCCCCCCTGAAATAAAAACGGTCAGAATCATCCCCCCCCTGAAATAAAAACGGTCCAAATCATCCCCCCCCCCCCCGAAATAAAAACGGTCCAAATCATCACCCCCCTGAAATAAAAACGGTCAGAATCATCCCCCCTCTGAAATAAAAACGGTCCAAATCATCCCCCCCCTGAAATAAAAACGGTCCAAATCATCCCCCCCTGAAATAAAAACGGTCAGAATCATCCCCCCCCTGAAATAAAAACGGTCCAAATCATCCCCCCCCCCCGAAATAAAAACGGTCCAAATCATCCCCCCTGAAATAAAAACGGTCAGAATCATCCCCCCCCTGAAATAAAAACGGTCCAAATCATCCCCCCCTGAAATAAAAACGGTCAGAATCATCCCCCCCCTGAAATAAAAACGGTCCAAATCATCCCCCCCCCCCTGAAATAAAAACGGTCCAAATCATCACCCCCCTGAAATAAAAACGGTCCAAATCATCCCCCCCTGAAATAAAAACGGTCAGAATCATCCCCCCTCTGAAATAAAAACGGTCCAAATCATCCCCCCCCTGAAATAAAAACGGTCCAAATCATCCCCCCCTGAAATAAAAACGGTCAGAATCATCCCCCCCCTGAAATAAAAACGGTCCAAATCATCCCCCCCCCCCGAAATAAAAACGGTCCAAATCATCCCCCCTGAAATAAAAACGGTCCAAATCATCCCCCCCTGAAATAAAAACGGTCAGAATCATCCCCCCCTGAAATAAAAACGGTCCAAATCATTCCCCCCCTGAAATAAAAATGGTCCAAATCATTCCCCCCCTGAAATAAAAACGGTCCAAATCATCCCCCCCCGAAATAAAAAAAGTCCAAATCATCCCCCTGTAAAACTGCCATCCCTCCTTTCCATCCCTTATGTCATTTCATCAATGAATGTGGTTTTACTGCTATTTCAACATTTAGAGTCATCACCAGAAAAATAACACCAGAAAAATAACTCATTTGACAATTTTCACCTGTTTCAAGTCAATTTTCACTTGAAATAAGTAGGAAAATCTGCCAGTGGAACAAGATTTATCTTCTCATTACAAGCAAAAAAATCTCATATTTTTCTACTTATTTCAAGTGAAAATCTTTGGAAAAAAAAATTGTTGTTTTTTATTTACTTTTTGTATGAACAGCAGCAAAGTTGAATAAAATATCTATTTTTCATTGAAGTACCCATCTTTCTCGTGTTTATTATCATTTGCCACATAATTAAAGCAACCTCATACTAAATTTAAGAAAACAATTTTTGCATTTTTTTGTCATATAATTTCATCCAAAACTTGTATAAATCGAAATGTGTTTCTTTGAGTGGCAGCCCTGTCATGGCTTGGCGGACAATAAGTTCTGGTACCCGACCGGACTGAACAGCGCCATGCACAGGTGCTGTATGCAGGTTAGGTACAGTCTGCTGCAGAGATGAGCGGACCTCAGCAAACCTCCATGAGCCGTTTCTTTACTGGTTGTTCGAGTAAAAGAAATGGTGATGAACAAGTAGAAAATCCTACCAAAAAGAAAAGCAAAAGCTTTAATCGCAAGTACGACATTATGTATATAAAATACGGATTTGTTGCAACGGGCGATTTGGAGGCGCCAAACCCACTATGTATTTTATGTGGAGAAACGCTCGTCAACGAAGCAATGAAGCCATCCAAGCTTCAAAGACACTTAAATACAAAACATCCTTCTCTCAAAGACAAACCAGTGGATTTTTTCGAAAGGAAAAAACGTGAGTTACATTTGCAGAAGCAAGTTTTAAAGGCCACAACATCAGCTAACGTCGCTGATGATAGCCTGCATTTTAAAATGCATTGTTTTTTTCTAAAATGTTTATTAAAATTGACATAAATTGTCAACCGGTCCCTGAGCTTTTTGTTTATACTTCTGCTGGTCCTTGGCTCAAAAAAGGTTGGGAACCCCTGCACTAGAGGACTCATTCTTTTGGGTTTGGAACGCTTCATCTGACATTATTTTTTTTTTTTTTTTTTTTTTTTTTTTTTTTTGCCCTTTCTTTAATTTTCTTTATTATTATTATCCTCACATCTTACATTACACAGCTGATGTACAATTGGTTTACAATTTTGTCAGGGAGAAAGAAAAACATCAGCATGTCAAAACATAGCTGTTGCCCTATAGTTATATATAGTAATGTTGAAAGAAACAAAACCTGCGTATATTTATATTTTTTAAGGTAAAACGAACAAACAGAACTAACCAAAGACAAACATGCACACACAAAAAAAAAAAAAAAAAAAAAAAAAAAAAAAAAAAAGGGAGCAATGATGAATCAAAACGGGATGTATTATAACAGCGACTTAATTCAGTTGCAGGGAGACCAAACTACGATATTATAAGAGTTTGGATACACACACACATAAAATTATGCACGTATAAAACGCATGAAACCTGGCAGTCCATCAAACCAACAGAGAAATGATCGAGAAAGTAAGTGAGTGGAGACAAGTAATTCAGTTTCTACATAATTGTGACTTTTGAATATAGGAGACCCATTTTGACCATGACCGTGTAAATTTATCCATTTGTAGCCGAAGTGAGAAAGTAATCCTTTCCATTTTATATATTTCGTTGACAATATCAGTCCATTCCTCCATTGTGGGGGGGTCGGGATGCAGCCAGTGACGTGTGATGGTTTTCTTGCCAGCAGAAATCTCATCTGACATTATTACTAGAAAAATTAAAACGTATACGGATTTTTTTCATAAATCCTGCCACAATCCGGCCTCAAGCTCCTTTAATGAAAAGTTGTTTCTGCCTAAATATGACTTGATCTCATTCTTGAGCTTCATAATTTGAAAATCTGACGTTTTAGCACTATCGCTCAACGGGCTGCTGTGCGCGCTCCCGCGGCCACAAATCAGAAGAAATCAGATTCTGGCAGGAAATCACTTTTTGGCACAACACCAGCGTCCCAGCAAAATGAGCGCAACAGAGAAGTGTTCAGAACAGCACAGAGAGCGCACACTGAAGGCTGATTTATGGTTCCGCGTTACACCAACGCAGAGCCTACGGCGTAGGGTACGTGGCGACGCACACCGTACGCTGCGTTGGTGTAACGCGGAACCATAAATCCGCCTTTAGCAATTTGTGCCAACCCGGGGTGCCGATAAATGAAAAAAGATTAGACAACATCGTGATTGGACAAGGAATTGGCTGGGCAGACGTGGGAAATGCCGTCTTTTTTTCTGCTATTAAAACATTTGTAATGTGAATTTGCAACACTTTAAACCAGGCCAGTTGACAGTCTTGCCGGGGCCTTGGACAAAATAATCTAAGATGGGCCCCCCTGCGCCCGGATCTCTCCTTCTCCTCTTCCTCTCCTCTCCCTCTGCTCTTCAGGTTTTTATACAAGCTAATGGATGTTAACATTAGAGCTAGCCAGTTAGGTTAAGTTACAAGGTTGGTAAACGTTGTAACTGTTTCTTACCTTGCTCTACGCTGACTTTATTAATTCCAGCTTCACCGTCACCACCTTTTTAAAATATTTGTGTAGAGAATCTCTGAGGCCTCTATTTTCTTCTTCTCTTCTTCTCTTTTCTCTTCTTTTCTGAGCACCGGACTTGTGCTGACCGGACATTTTGACCATTCTAATGGTTGAATTAAATGATAACATCAAATTTTGATCAGCGGCCAAACCATTTTTGTGTCGGGGGTTCTTGACCACAAGGACAATTAGGAAGAAAACAAATAACAAGCTTTTATATAACTCAAATACTACATATTTTTTCCACAAATAGGCATATTTTGAAACATTTTGAAAAATGATTCCATAATTTAATGAGAATAAAAAAAAACTTTTTTTTTTTTTTTCAGATCTGGACCCCCCCCTACCCTGGGCCCGGGACAACAGACCCGTTTGTCCCCCCCTATCGGCGGGCGTGCTTGAAACTACAAAGAATATTTTTTTGATGTGACATCAGAGATTGCGCATGCTCTCTGTGAAAGGATGAGGCAAATCGGGTAGTAGCACGACCAGGATTTCAAACACATTTGATTTTCTTGCGACCTCAGGATTCGTGATCGGGAGCTCGTCGTGAGGTGTTAATCTCTCGTCGTTACCCCACGTTTACTGCACGAGGCACGAGCAACGATCGGGTCGAAATCCGGCCCGATCCAAAAAATAGTCGCACCGACTGGAAAATTGGCTCAAAACGAGCCGATAATCGCAGTGTCTGCCCGGCTTAATGAGTAGCAAAAACAGTGAGATTTTTTAGTGCGTCTGAAACATTAGTACGTACTCAATAGTATGCGCTATCCATACTCATTCCTGGAGAAATTTATTAGTGTGGATTGATGGACACTAGCTAAGCAGAAACTTCCCACGATGCAATGCAGCGGTGTTTGGTTGCTAAGTGCTGCGCAGATACATATATGTCATAAGTATAATATTAAGTATAATAATATTATTATATAATATTAATATTATAATAATCGTATATAATGTCATCTTGTTTGGGCCAGGATAAAGGGGAAAGAGTGCTGCTACTGCTGCTGTGAGAGGAGTTGTTACCATGGTAACAGCTCTGCCTCCCAACGGCAGGAAGTGCCGTGTGGCTCTGAGTAGTACGTCCCAATTAATGCATACTACTGATATTTACTCAAAAGTTTGCCGAACTAAAGTATACTTTTTGAGTATCTACTGTTTAGTATGGAATTTCGGACCAACCTAGAACCAGTCCAGACCAACCTAGAACCAGTCCAGACCAAACTAGAACCAGTCCAGACCAAACTAGAACCAGTCCAGACCAAACTAGAACCAGTCCAGTCCAGACCAGTCCAGACCAACCTAGAACCCTGGTCTCAGTAAGGACTCGGGTCTCATGTAGATGTTAAACAACAGAAGCCCCAGAATTGAACCTTGAGGAACTCCACACGTTATTTTTAGCACAGATTTGTACCTGAAGACACAAACTAGTCCCCGTCTTTTAGATCACGGTTTCTCAGCCACCCCGAGTCCCAGGTCCAGGTCCTGGTCTTGATCTTAGAGGGCGGGGTCAGTCACGTGACTCGGACCTGTATTTAACGTTTTTTTTTTTTTTCATATTTACGGTTTAAAAACAGCCAGAAGATTCTTATTTATACAAGAAGAAACAAAACCTTTCAGTCTCTTTGACGTCAAAGTTGTTTGATCCATGTAAATACGTCACATTGTTCTGGTTTTATTCAGTTATTTATCCGTTTTGAAGATAATTCAGATTGTGAGAGTTCTGCACCACAAACATACCTGAAATCTTTACAGTTAAATATTGATTACTGATCCAGAATAAATATATATAAAAAATCTGGATTCTGTGTGACGGTCCACCAGACTGGTCTGGGGGTCTGGTCTCAGTTAAACTGAATTAAAGTTGGAACATTTTAGGAAACAAATCAAATAATAAAATTTCACCATAAAAGAGATGAAAGATGATAAAAGATGAAAGATGAAAGATGAAAGATGAAAGATGACAGCAGAGCTGCAGGACGACGTCAGCGTGTGTGTGTGTGATGGTAATTAATTTCATCCCTCAGGAAAGTCATTTCATCACACTGTGTTTTTGAGGGTCTGACGACAGACTTACAGCAGTCAGTCTGCATGGAGACGCAATGCCTTCTGGGAAATCTGGGAGGGAGGGAGGGAGGGAGGGAGGGTGGGTGTGTGTGTGTGTGTGTCTAGCGTTATCATATCAGATTAATGAGAAGGAAAAGAACCCAGTTTCACACATTCAGGTGAATTCAGAGTAAATATTTCTATGCGTCTCCAGATGAACCAAACGAGGCTGGAACCAGGACCAGGACTCTAGTTTCTCTGGAACCAGGACCAGGACTCTGTTTTCTCTGGAACCAGGTCCTGGACTCTGGAACCAGAGCTGTGTCCCAATTCAGGGGCTGCGTCCTTCGAGGGCTGGATTTGAAGGCCGATTACGTCACAGCGGCCGAAGGCTGTCCCATTTGGAAGGCTCCTTCAAATGCAGCCTTCTTTTCCCGCTGTTTGAAGGATCCATCGGTTGTATCCTCCGCGGCCCACCATATCCCAAGATTCATTGCACACAGTCAGAAAAATATTTAACAATAAGGAGTATAGCTCTGTGATTGTTTTTTTTCCATAATCTCAAATGGTTTTCTTACCAAATGGACGGAGAAGTGGGAAGCGGGAGAAAATTATACTTTTTTAAATTATACTAAAATTATACATTACACGCCTTCCTCCTCCAACAAAATGAAAAAGAAAAACAAAAAAAACTTCTGGCTCCATTTCTTTTTTTTTTTGGTTCTTTCTTTCTTTTCTATCGTGTTTTCTTTCTTTCTGTCTATCTTGCTGTCTATCTTTCTTTCTTTCTACTTTGTTTAGTGACGTAGGACGAGGGCGGAAACAGCTGGTGACGCAACCAGGAAATCCCCCACAGGCTAGTCCAGGGGTCGGAAACCCAAAATGTTTTAGAGCCATATTGGACCAAAAACACACAAAAACAAATATGTCTGGAGCCGCAAAAAATGAAAAGTCTTGTATCAGCCTTAGAATGAAGACAAATGGCGAAAGACGGAATGTTGAGAAAAAAGTCGAAATGTCGAGAAAAAAGTCGAAATGTCGAGAAAAAAGTCAAAATTTCGAGAAAAAAGTCGAAATGTCGAGATTAAAAAGGAAAGGAAAAAAGAAAAAGAGAAAAAAAGGAAAAAAAGAAAAAAGGAAAAAAAGAGAAAAAAGGAAAACAAGATAAAATAAAGAAAAAAAGAAGAAAAAAAGGAAAAAAAAAGGTGAAACATTTCTGAAAAAGCTCCAGGAGCCACTAGGGCGGCGCTAAAGAGCCACATGCGGCTCCAGCCCCTGAATTGGGACACAGCTACAGACACAAACAAGACCAGATACATTAACAAACTTTATTTAAACACAGAGCACCGACAGTGTTGCTACCTGTTTCACGTCACTACAAAGTCTGACATCATAAAAACACACGACCAAAACTTAGAACGGTACGGCAAGAACTGGACCGGAGCGGGACGAGTTCCCATCATGCTTTGCTTCTGTCAAACACTTTACACTGTAAAGATCTGCTGCCTCGCGTCACACACTCACACACACACACACACACTCTCTCACACACTCACACACTCTCACACACACACACACACACACATAAATAAGGTACATTTCCAGGTCTCTAAGGCGTAAAAACAACATTCCAACATCGATGAGGTTTACAGAGGAAAGTGTCCATCAGTGCAGAAACTCCGAGGTACAAAGTTGTCGGACACCAGAACATCAAGGTCCAATCAGAGTCCGGGGGCCCGAGGCCCCGCCCACCGGTGGGCGGGGCTTAGGCAGTAGCCCCGCCCACCACCTTGGCCCGGTGGGCGGGGCTTAGGCGGTAGCCCCGCCCACCACCGTGGCCCGGTGGGCGGGGCTTAGGCCGTAGCCCCGCCCACCACCGTGGCCCGGTGGGCGGGGCTTAGGCAGTAGCCCCGCCCACCACCGTGGCCCGGTGGGCGGGGCTTAGGCCGTAGCCCCGCCCACCACCGTGGCCCGGTGGGCGGGGCTTAGGCAGTAGCCGATGGTCCGCTCCGCCTCCTGGATCCTCCTCCGGAAGCGGTCCCGGTCCCGGGCCAGCTCCTCCCAGGGCCCGTGGCGGGACGCCTGCCGGGCGAAGGCCCACGTCCTCATGTGGTGGACCTGGACGGTCGGGGAGAACCGGACCTGGACCAGGGGAGAGAGTCGGGGTTAGGACCAGTACTGCCTTATGTCACTTCATCAATGAATGTGGTTTTACTGCTATTTCAACATTTAGAATCATCACCAGAAAAATAACTTATTTGACAATTTTCACCTGTTTCAAGTAAATTTTCACTTGAAATAAGTAGAAAAATCTGCCAGTGGGACAAGATTTTTTGCTAGTAGTGAGAAGATAAACCTGAGATTTTTTGACTAAATATGAGACATTTTAACTAGAAATAAGACAAATATTCCTGGTAAGATTTTGAGTTTTTGCAGTGTACATAAGATGTTACATGTTAATTGACATTACTAAGAAAAAAGTCAAAATGTCGAGAAAAAAAAGTCGAAATGTCGAGAAAAAAAGTCGAAATGTCGAGAAAAAAAGTCGAAATGTCGAGAAAAAAAGTCGAAAGGTCGAGAAAAAAAGTCGAAATGTTGAGAAAAAAGTCGAAATGTTGAGAAACAAGTAATCTTAAGAATATTTGTCTTATTTCTAGTTAAAATGTCTCATTTCTAGTCAAAAAATCTCATTACACTAAAACTGCCATCCCTCCTTTCCATCCCTTCTGTCATTTCATCAATGAATGTGGTTTTACTGCTATTTCAACATTTAGAGTCATCACCAGAAAAATAACACCAGAAAAATATCTTATTTGACAATTTTCACCTGTTTCAAGTCAATTTTCACTTGAAATAAGTAGAAAAATCTGCCAGTGGGACAAGATCTTCATTTATTTATTTAGCAATAAAATCTTGTTCCACTGGCAGATTTTTCTACTTATTTTAAGTGAAAATCTACTTGAAACAGGTGAAAATTGTTGTTTTTTCCAGTGATGAGTCTTGTTTTAAGTGTAATGAGATTTTTTTTTACTAAAATAAGACATTTTAACTAGAAATAAGACAAATATTCTTGTTAAGATTTTGAGTTTTTGCAGTGATCCATGTTACTTATCCTGTGAAGGACAGAGTCATATTGATAAGTTCAGAAAAGTGTTTTTTATTGTTGTGTTTTGATGTATTTGATGTAAGCCCAGTGGATATTTAAAGCTTACAGAAGGCTGCATTTAACTGCTGCTATGTCATTCCTGCAGTATTTCTGCAGGTGTTTTGGTCACTGCTATTATTTGTAATATATTATATTTGTTATCAGCACAAATTATCTGTCCCCATATAATTAAATCCACCATCCCCCCTGATTTTATTTTACAACTCGAGGACCATCTACTGAGTGCGTTTACATGGGAAATTTAATTCCTCTTTAAAATTAAATCCGATTTAAATTGATTAAAAATTACGATGTAAACACCTAATTCTGAATGAAAATGGCCATACCGAATTAAACCTAATTCCGAAGTAAGTGGCTGGTTTATTCCGATTTTAAATATGAATAGAATAATTCCAGATCATGTAAACACTCATTCCGCTTTAAATTAATTCCGGTCTTTCTTTCTGCTCGTTCCCTCGCCCGTCTGTCTCCATGATCTTATATTCCACTGGGCTGGTTTTCTAAACAAAGTATCAAGATGGCAGCACGCAGTAAACGCTGGTCAAGAGCAGAGACCATTTATTTAATAAATAACTTGGACTAAGGCCCCGTTTACTCGTAGCAAAAACGGAGGCGTTTTCATGCGTTTTGACCGTTCGTTTACACGAAAACAAAGCCCAAAGTCTCCAAAAACCATCATTTCTGAAAACTCCGGCCAAAGTGGAGATTTTCAAAAACGTTTGCTTGTAAACGGAGGGAAACGGAAATTTAGGCTTCAGAACGTCACATTATGAGACAGAAACGTCACCAGCATCATTTGTGCGACCTGTGTTTACAATTAGTTTGGCCACAGTCAGTATTTTCTTGTATTTTACCTGTTTTATATTCTAAAGTCACACATAAAAGTAACTCCACTTCTCTGTCACTCCAAACGAAAGACTCTTGTTCATCTTGGAAGTAACTTCCAGTTAAGGCTGATTTATGGTTCCGCGTTACACCAACGTAGAGCCTACGGCGTAGGGTACGCGGTGACGCACACCGTACGTACAGTAGGCTACGCCGTTGATTTAATGCGGAACCATATTATTCAGGCTTCACACGTGTCATTTGTTGACGTTTTTTTCCAGGATTCTGATTGGCTAGCATGACTTTATCTTCTCGTTACACTGCCCCCTGCAGGTTTGGATGCTCATAGCACCTTAACAGCGTATTTATGCGGGTTCGTGTAAATGAGGATATTTTTCAAAACGTAGAGGAAATATCCGTTTTTGTAAATACGTGTGTAAACGTGGCCTAAACCTCAATTCAGAATTATTATTTCCATGTAAACTCGAAGGAAAATAGTTTAATTCTGAATTAATTAATTCGGAATAATTAACTCCAAATTAAAAAACATCATGTAATCATGACCAAAGTTCCTGCTGGAGGAACCGTCTCGGTACCGACCTGTTTCTGTGCAGCTCTGCTCTGGTTCTGGTCCGGGGGTGTCTGGGCGGCCGGCCCCGGCCTCTTCCAGGGAACCAGAACCTTCTCCGGGTGCGAGTGCGGCTTTGGCCTCCTCTCTGGCAGAACGGGTCGGGTTCTTCTCGTGTTCTTGTCGTCTCTGGTCGGTTCTGCGGCGCTGCTGCCGTGGTCGTCGTGGCGACGGGCCGGTGCCGGCGGGGAGCCCTGGAAGTTGAGAGGGTGGTACGGGTCGTCCCTCCGGCCCAGAGACTCCCAGAGCTGGTCCTCCTCCTCCTGGTCCTGGTCCTCCTGGTCCGCCGGGTCGGCGCGCGGGGCCCCGGCGGCGCTGAAGCACAGCGGGTTGTACGGGTCGCCGGCGCCGCTGAGCAGCTCCCAGAGCCGGTCGCTCTCGTCCTTGTCCACGTCGGGGCCCGACCCGTCCGAGCCGGACCAGCTGCTCCAGCTGCTCTCGCTGTCCGAGCGGCAGACCCAGATGTTGAGGTCCGGCTCCGGCTCCGGGGCGGCGGCGCTGGAGAGGCAGGCGGAGAAGAAGAAGGGGTTGTACGGGTCGCTGGAGCGGGACAGGGACTCCCACAGCGCCTGGCCGTCCTCGTCCGGCCCGGCGCCGCCCGGCTCCTCCTCGCTGCTCCAGGGCGAGCTGCGGTCCTCATCCTCGCCGCTCTTCCCGTCCCCGGAGACGAACAGGTTCCAGTCCACGGCCCAGCCCGCCGGCGGGCCCAGGAAGTCCGGGGCCTTCCCGGCCAGCGGCGCCGCCCCGCCCACCACCGAGGAGAACAGGAAGGACTCGGGGGAGCCGGCGTCGCGCAGCTCCGCCCCCTCCTCCGTGATCCTCACGTGCACCTCGAACCGGAACATCTGGAACACTGAGAGGGAGAACCGGGTCAGACCTGGGGGGCGGGGTCAAAGGTCACGCGGGACCAGCGGGGTCAAAGGTCACGCGTTTCTGAGCTTAAACCGTTTCAGTCTCATCACAATAGGGATGGGTGGTATGGACTAAAAAAACTATCACGATAATTTCTGACATTTATCACGATAACCATAAAAATGACGATAAAAAAAATCTCTCTTTCTTTCTTTCCTTCCTTCCTTCTTTCCTCCTGCTCTCTCCTTCCTTCTTCCCTTCCTCCTTTTTCCCTTCCTTCCTTCCTTCCTTCCTTCCTTCCTTCCTTCCTTCCTTCCTTCCTTCCTTCCTTCCTTCCTTCTTTTTTCCCTTCCTTCCTTCTTTCCACCTGCTCTCTCCTTCCTTTTTCCCTTCCTTCCTTCTCCCCTTTCCTTCCTTCCTTCCTTCCTCCTTCCCTTCCTTCCTCCTTCCCTTCCTTCCTTCTCCCCTTTCCTTCCTTCCTTCCTTCTTTTCTCCCTTCCTTCCTTCTTCCCTTCCTCTTTTTATCCTTCCTTCCTTCTTCCCTTCCTCTTTTTTCCCTTCCTTCCTTCTTCCCTTCCTCTTTTTTCCCTTCCTTCCTTCTTCCCTTCCTTCCTTCTTCCCTTCCTTCCTTCTTCCCTTCCTTCCTTCTTCCCTTCCTTCCTTCTTCCCTTCCTTCCTTCCTTCTTCCCTTCCTTCCCTCCCTCCCTCCCTCCCTCCCTTCCTCCCTTCCTCCCTTCCTTCCTTCCTCCCTTCCTTCCTTCCTTCCTTCCTTCCTTCCTTCACGTATGTTGTGCGTGGAACGCAGGACCATAAATCAGCTTTAAACAAAAACATCAACGGGAATTTATCGTTTTTACCGTGAGATACAAATTCTTATCGTGAGAAATTTTTTTGACGGTTTATCGTGAACGGTAAAATATCACCCATTCCTACATCACAACTTCAGCGTTTTTGGAGAAAGAAGCTTAAAATTTTCACCTTTATTTTAAAAATCTTTTATTTCTTGAGGAATGTTTGTTATCCCCATGGAGGCAATTTGTTTTACTGGCAGTCTCTCTTACTTCTTGCTTTTATTTCATTAATTTAATTAATCTTTTTGAGGGTAGGCAAATAATAAGCTTTGCTTCAGCCTACCCCTTTTCAGTCTAGATGTTATTTGTTTATTTGTATACTGGAAACTTTTTTGTAATGTTTTCTTTGAACAGTATATTCGTTTTCTTGTCATTTTTTATTCTTAGTTTTTTTTTTGTGTCATGACCGAAAATAAACTAAACTAAACGTAAAAAAATTGAATTACTGAAAAGAATTATTTTCAGTTATTTTAAACTTTTCTTTTGTATATTTGAGAGTTTTGAAACTCAACGCTTTTTTAAAATTTTACAAACTTTTAAATTTTTTAATGTCCCAATTTTAATTTTTTTTCTTCCTGAAATTCTTTTAAAACCACTATTTTGTCCAAACTTATGTCAGAATTTCTGACTTCTCTTGCAAATCTGAGTATCTCAAGTCAAACACATAATATATATATATATGTGTACTTGACAGGAAGTACTAATATGGGAGAACCGTCATGTTCTATTAATATCAAATCATCTCATGTGAGTGACTCTTGTAACAGTTGCTCATCGGCCGCGTCAGTAAACATCACGTGACTTGAACTTTGGCCATAATTAAAAGCCGATGAAGTTAGTTTCTGATTCGATCAACAATAACGATTCCACGGGATTCCCAACAGTCCTGATGGAGCGAGCTCCATAACTGTGTCCGCCACACTATATTATTTAATTTAGTTATTAATAAGTCTACTGTTAGACCTGGTTAGGGGGTGTAACTGCCAGATAAAATAAAGTCTCTTACGCTGTTTACTGAGACGGATCAGAAACTAACTCGAGCTGCGCGCCAGTTTTAATAATAAATAACTATATGAATAATAATTAAGTATATTAATCATAAATAAAACTGTATTCACAACTATTAACTATATTAACTAATCAAATAAAACTATTAACCATAATGACAATAACTATTGATATTAACAATAACTACATAATCATAATAAATAAAACTATATGAATAACTATATTGATACTTATAATACTAACGATAAATATAATTATATTAATAATTACAATAATAATAACTATATCAACAACTATTATTGATATATATAACTATATATAACTATTAAGTAGCTATATGAACACAACTATATTAACAATAAATATATTAACAAGTATATTAATACCTATTTTAACAACAATAATACCTATATTAACAATAACTATAATAAAATACCTATAACAATAATTTTAACAATACCTATATTAAGTATTTTAACAACAACACATATTAACAAGTATCTTAGCAACAATACCTATATTAATAATACCTATATCAACAATACCTAGATTAAGTGTTTTAACAACAATACCTATATTAATAATACCTATATTAAGTGTTTTAACAACAACACCTATATTAACAAGTATCTTCGCAACAATACCTATATTAATTGTTCTAACAATACCTATGTTAACAAGTATTTTACCCACAATACCCATATTAAGTATTTTTACAACAATACCTATATTAAGTATTTTAGCAACAATACCTATATTAACAAGTATTTTACCAACAATAAGAGCTATATTAAGTATTTTAGCAACAATAATAGCTATATTAAGTATTTTAGCAACAATAACTATATTAAATATTTTACCAACAATAAGAGCTATTAAATATTTTAACAATAACACCTATATTAACAAGTATTTTGCCAACAATAAGAGCTATATTAAGTATTTTACCAACAATAAGAGCTATATTAAGAATTTTACCAACAATAGCTATATTAAATATTTTTACAATACCACTTATATTAACATCCATCTCCTCACGCCCATGCAGCTGTAGTAGATGACCTGAAGTATTTTACCAACAATAGCTATATTAAATATTTTAACAATAACACCTGTATTACCCCCCCATCTCCTCACACCCTCACCTGCCATGCAGCTGTAGTAGATGACCTGCAGCAGCAGCCGCAGATGCTCCCACAGCCCCGTCAGCATCTGCCTGGTCCACGGCAGCAGCGCCGTCTTCCCCCCGCCGAGCCGGGCCAGCTCCTCGGAGCCGCTCCTCTCAGTCGCAGCCATGTTTCCTGGGACTAGTTCCTCCTCACGTATTCTGAAACTCCCCCACCAACACCTTCGTTTCGGTCGCTGACAGGCTTCGGTCGCTGGGACGGCGCTTCATCTTCCGGTAGATAAAGATTGGTGCCATTTTTCTCCCCCCGTCGTCAGTTTTCATGCTGGATCTCCATGTTTGTGTCTTCGTTGTTGTGTCGGGAGTGAATGTCAGGCGGTTGCAACAGATCGGGTTTAAATACACGGATGACGCAGGGAGACTGGGCGGTGATTGGCCGGAGCGGCTGTCACTCAACCCCCGCCGACCAATCAGCGGCGGGGAATCGGTTTCCTGACCGGAGTCACGTTAGATGTGACGCAGAGAAAGTGCCCGTAATATCTAGGAAATTTCCCCTAAACACCCCCGCAATCCAAGTGAAATTAACGTTTAAAACGAAATGTAAACACCCGAAAAGAAGTTTGGGTGATGAAAGGAAAAGGTCTGACCGTATAAACAACACAGCTGCATCGTTTTCACTTTCAATTCACACACACACAAAATGTGGTTCAATTCAATTACCGGTAGTTAAATTTAAAAAAAGACAACCAGACTTTCAATTCACACAAAACTATTTGGTTCAATTCAATTAGTTAAAATTAAAAAAAAAAAAAAAAGACAACCAGACTTTCAATTCACAAAACAATGTGGTTCAATTCAATTAGTTAAAATTAAAGAAAAAAAAAAAGACAACCAGACTTTCAATTCACAAAACAATGTGGTTCAATTCAATTAGTTAACATTAAGAAAAAAAGACAACCAGACTTTCAATTCACAAAACAATGTGGTTCAATTCAATTAGTTAACATTAAGAAAAAAAGACAACCAGACATTTCCCAATTTAAACTGTTTTATTTATCCAAAAAGAAGTTTATGCCACCAGAGCAGAAGCTGTAGAGGACTCGCTGTAAGAGAGAGAAAAGGGTTCATTAAAACCACATAGTTGGTTAAACTAGTCACAAATACGAGTCTGTGAATATAAATAAAGATTGTCTGAAGGGGACTGGCAGAGATGACACCATGTGGTCACTCTGCTAATTTACCTCCAGCTTTTTATAGCACAGAAGAAATATCAATACTCTTAATATTGAAGAGCATGACAATGAATTGTGCAATTTTTTTTTTTAAACCTCAAAATTCTGCAAACGGCAGCACACGGTGATAAAGAATGAAAAAGTATTTAAACATCACTTTTCAATGGGGAGATTAAATCAGGGCGACTATCCTGACCAGTCTGGTTACTGTCTAAACTGGTTTCCAGGGAAACCAAACAAACAGCCTTTGGACCAGATCGAATTACAACTGGTCAGAGTGAGTCACGTGATGTGGGCGGAGCTACAACCAGTGGGCGGAGCTACAACCAGAGCAGGAAGCTGGTGAACAACTGGAGCTGCTTTTACAGTCAAAACCTGCTAGTAGTAATATTACTACTAGTTATTAGTAGTAATAATAATACTAATTAGAAGTAGTAATAATACTACTGATACTACTACTAATTGACACTATTCATTTATACTATGTTATTATAACCATTATATTGTACGTATGTTAACAGTACACTTATTATGTTTCTATATTACTGTATTTCTTTTATTTTTTATACTAATTTTTCTTTATCATTTATTTAGTCTGAGTTCATGTTGCCCTGAACATGTATCTGACTTGAGCTGCTGTTAAAACGTTCCCCTCTGGGGATCAATCAAGGATGTTTTCTTATGTTCTTCCTCCTTTTTATGTATTTATTTACTTTTCCTTTGTTTTTGGGGTTGGTTTTTTTTGCTTTGGATTTTTTGTTTTCTTTTTTCTCCCCTTTTTATTCATCTATATTTTAATTTATACTGTGTAGCTTTTATACTTAAATATTACTTAAAATAATGTATTTATTTGTCATTATTTTCGTTGAATGTTTGTTCTGTTCTTGGGGAAAAAAAAAAAAAACATCCTAGGAGGTAGACTATCTTTTTTTTTAATCCTGTTCTACTGTGCCTTACCCCCTAATAAAAATATTAAAACAAAGGATGTTTTCTTATCTTAGTAGTAATAATACCAATACTAATACAAATTAGTAGTAGTAATACTAATAATATTAGTAGTAGTAGCAATACTAATAGTACTACAAATTAGTAGTAGTTATACTAATATTATTAATTAGTAGTAGTAATCATATTACTATTTTTAGGACAAATACTAATTATTAGTATTGGTAATACTACTCATATTGGTAGTAATGGTATTAGCATTATAACTACTAATTAGTACTAGTAATAATAATACTAGTAATTAGTAGTAGCAGTAGTAATACTATTTATTATTATCAGTAGTAGTATTTTTATTACTACTATCAGAGGTCATGCTTCTCATTTATGTGTGGTTGAGTGGATACTTCACAAAACCGTAACATCATTAAACAATCTTCACATATTAAAAACATGACGCAAGAATATAAAAACTTGTTGGATTTTGGTGTTTTTCTGTGTAGATTTGCCCCCGAATGAGATCAGATCTTCACCGCGCCAGAACCCTCAGACAGAACTGTGAAAACACCTCCTGGTTCCTGGTGACACTGTTCTAACCAGCAGTTTCCAGGTAAAAGCTTGTTTCTGGTCGGGACAAACCCGCCCACGGTCCTTCAGTATTTTGCCGCGTCTCAACTCTTGGAACTCTAGTGTTTCAGCTGAGTTTACCCGGCCTCCTGGGAGAGTTGTCTAGATGTATTTGTGCGCTCTCAGACCTCAGGTTTAAGCATATAACCTAAATCTAATTCCTGGGAATCTAAAGACTAAAGGAGGTGAAGATCAGATCACATTTGATGTCAAGTTAAAGCAGGAAACCAGGGGCCGGATTCACAGAACATTCTTAAGAAAAAAAATCTTCCTAAGTGTCATCTTTTTCTTAAGTTCTGTCTTAAGAAGAAAAAAGAGAAGAAGTCATATTCTCCAAAAAAGTTCTTAAGTATTTTCTCAACTTTCTACTTAAGTTTATTCTTAAGAAAAAACTTAAGAATAAATGGTATTCTTGAAATAAAAGTTCTCCAATTTGTTCTTGACTTTTTTCTTAACTTTAAGACAACCTTGACCTGTCTTAAAATTTCTTCTGTGAAAAGACTAATAATCACCTTTTTCAACACATTTTAGACAAGTTTAGACTAGTAGGTCATAGTTTGAGGATGTACTTTGTAATTAATTACACAAAGAGCCTGTTAACTGTTTGTTAGCATGTTAGTTAGCGTGGTAGTTAATTAGTAATTTTCCCCAATAGTATTTTTTTTAATCACATTAATCTCATCCAACATAACCTTGAAAAGTTCCTGCATCTCTTTTTCTCCTTCTCCATGTTTAGTGAGTGACTGACGGTTAAGACCAAACTATCTGTATAAATGTTTGTTGGCGCGTGCAATGACATATTTTAAGAAGTTCTTAAGTAGGAAAAATAAGAAATTCATAAAAATCTTAAGACAGTTCTTAAGAAAATATTGAGGAATTGCACTTAAGAACTTTCTTATGAACTTCGTAATTTTAGATCTTAAGACATTTCTTAAGATCGTTCTTAAGAACATATTGGTGAATCCGGCCCCAGGTGATTTTAAGGGGTTCACACACCTTTCCTGGACAACTTGTGCTTTCATAAAAACAACGTATCACAGCTCTGCCCAATGACTTGGATAACAGGCTGATGTCGGTAGATCAGATCATCCCTGATGATCAGAAATGTAACACGACGGAGGGCGATACGTACTACTTCCAGTTGGGGGCCAGTACCCTCTTGGTCTTGTAGTAACGAGCCAATCTGTGGATCCTGCTCTCAATGAGAATCAGGCGGAACTTGGCATCTTTGTCCTGAAAGTACAGCAACAGTTAAGATGATTGATCAGGAATGATCAGAAACTCAACCACCGTCTCCAGACTCCCGGCCCGGCCGTACCTTTCTGTTCCTCTCCAGATGCTTCCTGACGGCCACGGCCTTCTTGATGAGGTGGTACAGATCCTCGGGCAGGTCCGGGGCCAGACCCTTGGACTTCAGGATCCTCAGGATCTTGTTGCCGGTGACGAAGCGCACCTGGGCCACACCGTGGGAATCCCTCAGGATCACACCTGGAAGATCAGACGGTCAGAACCCGAGGAACCGTCGCTCCGGCAGAGCAACCACAACCACTCAACATTTACGCTGATAAAAAATAGTAGCTCCGATATGAGTGGATTTAACATGTTTACTAGTTTACTATGAGTCCGTGAATATAAATAAAGATTGTGTGAAGGGGACTGGCAGAGATGACACCACGTGGTCACTCTGCTAATTTACCTACAGCTTTTTATAGCACAGAAGAAATATCAATACTCTTAATATTGAAGAGCATGACAATGAATTGTGCATTTTTTTTAAACCTCAAAATTCTGCAAACAGCAGCACACTGTGATAAAGAATGAAAAAGTATTTAAACATCAACACTTTTCAATGGGGAGATTAAATCAGGGTAACTATCCTGACCAGTCTGGTTGCTGTCTAAACTGGTTTCCAGGGAAACTCAGGATTTCAAACCCCTTTACAGACAATTTGCATCAGACAATGTCATATCTGAAGGTATAAATTCGTACAGGTTTAATTAACTGGAATTAAAAAAATATATTTTTCTATTATGTACAAATGTATACATTTATTTCATTCATTGATTAAAATAAAACAATTTAATATAAATACAAACATTCCTAAATTATCAATGAAACAGAGCAGAAAGAAGAATATTCTTGTTTAATCTGCCCCTTTACATCAAGAAATCAATTTACAAAGAACTTAAATTAAAAAAATAAAATAGCTGCCGGCCAACAGACAGTCACATGACTTTTGTTCCCAAGTTACAATTCAGTTGATACCATTCAAAAAATGTTTATATCTCTCATGAAGATGGGGATGTCAATCAAACGTAACCAACTTATATTTCATTATATTTCTTTAACATACTGGCTTTAATTGTTCTTTTGAATGACATTTTTGATTTGGATTCTTTGTTCAGATAAAACAAACTAATTCCTTTCACAGAAACAACGTTCCATCATTTCAGTCCTGAATCCTGGTTCTTTTAAATATCTGTTCCCTTTAAGTTATACTTGCTTTCTATTTTTTTTTAATCTTTTCTGAATGTTGATCGGTAAAGTTTTTTAATGACCTTTAAACATAATTGCAGAATAGTATAATCTACTAATTCATAGGAATAATGGATTTGTTGGGTCTCTACATCGTTTTCAGCTGATTATTCTTATGGCTCTTTTTTGCAAAATGAAAAGTGACTGAATATGTTTCACCTCAACACAGTAGGTCAGATATGGAACAATCAGTCTGTTATATAAAATGTACAATATTTGAATATATGTTGTGACGATGAGCTAATACTGGTGAACATGTTTATGTTGTTTAGGATTGTTCTTTTGTAAATACTGTTTACCAACCACTATTTTGATGTTGATTTTACTATTTAAAACACTTTGCATTACTAATGTATGAAGTGCTATAAAAATGAAGTTTGATTTGATTTCAAATATTTAAAAGACCAGAAAAGTTGTTAGTGATGGTTAACCGCCATCGTCAGTGGAAAGTTGCATCCAAAAAGCGCCAACGTGTGAAATCTGTCCCGGCGTCTGTGACAATCATCCATCCCTGTATGCTCAAACCAGGAATAAAGACTATAAATAAACTAATCAAATACACAACTGGTTCTAAACTGATCAGCAAGTAAAACCACCTCCAAAATCATCAATTTTATCACGAAACCAAACTGTAAACCCTTCAACACACCAGTTATAGAAGAATAAGCTTTATTGGCCAAGTATGAACATGCCAGACAGGGAATTTGACTGGTCGTTTCGCTCACTGAACCAATAAATAGACATGTGGCTCTTATCAATATATTACACTACTCACTTTTATTTTTAACATGGAGATTAAACGTTTTGGTTCTTAAAAAAAGAAAAGAGTGTCTACTCATCGACGTTATTAATAATTTTGTCATTTAAGTGAAATTCATCAAATGATAAAACGGTCTATGAAAAGGCATTAAAACCCTGTTTCATTCCACCAGTTAGGTCTATCCCACATTTTTTGTAACCTTTATTCATTAGGAGGTGAAATATTTAACTATTTTTATCATGTACCACAGCAGATACAAAATAGCACTACAGCACTTTAGTTCTCAAACCATTCATTTCCCCAGCACTGTTTTTTCGCCATTAACTTTTATTGTGAATGCATATGCCATGTTATGTGTGCTATATTGTTTTCTTTTTTTGTGATTATTATTATTGTTGTTTGTATGATTTTTGCTGATTACATCTGGCAGGGGAACTACCGATGTAAACCAGCCTATGGCTGCAATCTGGGTACATTTTTTTTCCCATTAAAACATTTAAAAATAAATTGAAATTGTAAAATCTCATTGAGACCAAGGGTCTCATATACGAGGGACATGTTTTACAATAAAATACTGTTGTACAATAACCATGACATCTAATAACAGCAACAATAATCAGTAATTAATATAATTGTGAACTTACCGATCTGGGAGGGGGTCAGGCCCTTCTTGGCCAGCTTGAAGATCTGCTCCTTGACATCGTCAGAGGTGAGCTTGAGCCACTGTTGGAAACACAGTTTAGTGATGATGATAATGCTGATAACAATAACAACGTTGTTCTTAATGATGATAACAGTAATAATATTATTAATGATAATAACAGTAATAATGTTATTTTAATGATAAACTCACGGTGGGGACACTGCGCCGGTACGGCAGCGCTGACTGGGACAGGCCCTTTCTGTGGACAAAACAACCTGGTTAGGACTTTAGTTACTCTGAAACAAACATTTATCTCAGAAACTGAAATTAACATCAAATTAATCTGAAATAAAGATAAAATAAAGACTTATTTCCGAGTCCTGCAGCCGCTAACATTAAACATACTCATCCATTAAACACATGTGTGACATCTAAACTCCACATTTAACACTTTGCAGCGTTTATCAGCACCATGTATGAAATAATTGAGATTTAAACCTAAAAAAAGTTTAATTTTCCGGGACTGCGGGTGTGCTAACATGCTAACGAGGCTAGCCGCAGATGGAGCTCCGTTTTTCTGCTTTTTTCTAAAGTTCTGTCTGAAATGATTAACCTAATTTTGTTCTATATTCAATAATAAAAGGTTTATCTGTGGTGCTGTCCCACTAAAGCCGCCCTAGAAGCTTTAAAACCTTAATTAAAAGCGTTAAAGGGGGAGCTGACCCGGGAGCGTGCATGCGACCCATGATGGCGGAGGAAGAGAGGCCGCACACGCGCCGCGCTGCGCTGATCTGCGGCTGCGCAGGAAGTGACGTTTGACGCTGCTTCCGGTGTTCTGCCAATTTCTGCTGCTTTGCCAAAAAATGCTACCTAATGGTTTTTTACCTTTGTAGAGCTACAATTTTACAGCGTTTCACTCCCTAAACCACTTCCTTTTCCCCCAAGTGGTCTTTGTCTCTTGCCAGGCCGTCATTGTAAATAAGAATGTGTTCTTAATGACCTGCCTGGTTAAATAAAGGTGAATAGCCGAATGAATATCAAATAAAGTGATAGAATTGTTTTGTTTGTCTCTTTATCGTATAATGTTCACAAAGTGTAATGCAATTCATGTCATGGGTAGTGTATTTTGAAGGATCAAATACTCAACAGCGTGCAAGAAATGATGGGCGTCTGCGACTCTGCGCATGCGCAGTACCTCAAAGTAGCATTTCTCGGCAGGGAGCAAGGATTGGCAGAACACCGGCACAAACCTGCGTTTATTTATTTATATTATTTTATATTATTTTATTTTTATTTTTTAATTATTTTTATTTATTTATTTTTATTAGCAACATTGAACACGTTTACAACCAGTGTACAATGTAGAAAGCACGTAGGTAGGCAGCAGACAGTACACAAAGTAGGATAGCAGAGTGAAAGGAAATATGGAAATTAAAGATGAAATTAAATAATACAAATTAAAATAAATTAAAAGAAAATAAATTAAAAGAAAAGACAGTTCCTCTACTAAACTGCGAAGTTTCACAGCATTTTTCTTCTCCATAAACTTAAAAGATGAAAAATAGTGACATAGCTCCTTATGAAAAACAAAACAGTTTTGTTTGTTTGTTTGTTTTACTTTCATGAATCTATTTCTATGTATAAAAAACTTCCCAAAAAATGATGATCGTGTTAATTTCCAAATCATACTTCCAGGCACAAACCTGCGTTTAACGTTAGTTTTCAGTGATATAAACTGTTTGAATAGTCGTAAAAGTGGAATTGATGTTAAATATTTACCTTCTCCACTACGGTGTGACAAATGATAAATAAATGAATAATTACTCCGCAGTTTCTGAGATCAGATTAACAAGAAAAAGCAAGTAGTCCTGAGTTTCTGCAATAAACCATAAATAAGGTGGATAATTCACAAGCAATGATATTTTCTTGTGTCTTTATTGAACACATCCCTGTGATGGAGAGAAAAGTAAGTGAATCTTTGGGGATGATAGTTGATTAAACTTCGTTATGCAAAGATGTCTTAAAGCGTTTACATGTTTTTAAACAGGTCAGACTTCCCATCGTCCTGCAGGATCTGTCGTTATAAAGTCTGTTTTACAATCTTACATCATGCAACTAGTCCAAGATGAGACACTGATCTTATAATAATAATTTATCTTTATCGTTTAGTCTGAGTTCATGTTGCCCTGAACACGTATCTGACTTGAGCTGCTGTAAAACCTGAATTTCCCCTCTGGGGATCAATCGAGGATCTTTTCTTATCTTAGTAGTAATAATACCAATACTAATACAAATTAGTAGTAGTAATACTAATAATATTAGTAGTAGTAGCAATACTAATAGTACTACAAATTAGTAGTAGTTATACTAATACTATTAATTAGTAGTAGTAGTATTGATCATATTACTATTAGTATTTTAGGACTACTACTACTAATATTACTACTAATTATTAGTATTGGTAATACTACTCATATTGGTAGTAATAGTGTTAGCATTATAACTACTAATAGTATTAGTAATACTACTAATAAGTAGTACTAGTAATAATAATACTAGTAATTAGTAGTAGCAGTAGTAATACTATTTATTATTAGTAGTAGTATTCTTACTACTACCATCTATACTAAAACTACTAATTATTGTTAGTAATAGTAATTCTGGAGGAATCCTGGTTGTTTAGTTTTTAGCAGCTCTTGAAACTCCTGCAGGAGCCACATAAAACCATATAAAACCTGCCCTGCTGTGATTGGTCCGGTACGTTCTGTACCGGTGAAACTAGGCTGGACTAACTTCTATCAGAGGTCCTGCTTCTCATTTATGCGTGGTTTAACTGATACTTCACAAAACTGTAACATCACTAAACAATCTTCACATATTAAAAACACAACGCAAGAACATAAAAACTTGTTGGATTTTGGTGTTTTTCTGTGTAGATTTTCCCCTGAATGAGATCAGATCTTCACGGCGCCAGAACCCTCAGACAGGACCGTTAAAACACCTCATCCTGGTTCCTGGTGACACTGTTCTCCTAACCTGCAGTTTCCATTATTAGTTTAGTCTGAGTAATAAACACGGGGATGTGATCTGGGTCTGAGACGTCACAGTTTCCTGCAGGTAGAACGGCTTCACGTGAGCTCCGAGGTGTTTAGTAAACTATGTCGGGTATCATGGTTGAAAATTGTGCGATATTTAAGTTACTAAGCACTTTAATTGCTGACAGTAAATGGTTTATGCAGAAACTTAAACAATGAAATGTACTTTTTATTAGACTTGTAGGTCTCAAGACCACTTTTTTGTGGTCCTGGTCTTGTCCCGGACTCGGATAACTGAGGTGACGTTACCACCAAGGTGACAGAATCTGGTATCAGCAGTTCTTCAGTGTAATCTTACACTGAATGTCTTAATTAAAATTACATTTTAAACAACCATGTGTACGCACTACTCTTAAAACCATGTGCATATCAGTCTGTGGGGTAACTTTGTGGAATGGTCTGGATGATGAAATCAAACATAGCACTAACTCTATACAGTTTAAAAACACATACAAGAAAGCAATTATTGACAAGTATAAAAATGGGGACCTCTAAAGAAAGTAATTTACCTTACATATGTATTTCTTTGATTATTATTTTGTTCATTGTGGATGGAGTATATATGATACAAATATAACTGCTGGCATTCAAGGCTGTTCGTGGATCATTGTAGAGGTGACTGGGAGATTGGACTCTTGAATTTAGGATATTGTAGGAGACCGGTTCAATTATGATTATAATTACTGATATTGCTTATTGGTTGTTTGTGTTGTATTTATTTATTGTTATTTTGTCTTTTCCTTCTTTTCTTTTCTTTCTTTTCTTTTAATTTTATTTAATTTTTATAGGTTATATATGATATGATATTGTGAGGAAGGGACAGGACTAAATAAGCGTTCTGCTTCCTCCTGTTCCCTCTCCAACACATTGTTTTGCTGTGTGTTTTATTTTTGAATGAGACTGTTAAATTGTTTTGCTTTTTTTTATATTTTGATGCTTTTAATTTGATTGGGTTTTGTTGTGTTCGAGACAAAGCCAACAATAAAAAAAAATAATAATGTGACTACTATAATGGTAAATAATGTCATTTCTATCTTTGATATTTAAATTCACGTTTCATCTCCAAATTAAGTCCAATTTAAATCAGTAACATTTACTCTTCATTCCTTTTCTGAGGTGGAGGGGGGTGTTGGAGCTGGTTATTCTGCTAGAGGACTTTGGGACTAGTTAGTAGTCGTGTCAATCCTTAAAAGCTCTGGAGTCAATCCTCCAATAGTGTAGAAATAGCGGTAGTGCAGTCGCCACACAGATCTGATCTCAGCTGATGGATGGAAACATTTCTAGTGAGTTCAACATCATCATCCACTTCTCTGGGTTATTGAGCTGCAGTTGAAAACAAGCTCATATGGAAACTAGAACCAGGATGATGGAATACAATCACACAGGATCAGGACAGAACTAGGTTTGTTTTGGTCTTGGTTCTCTCTAGTCTTGGTAGTGTCTTGGTCTCGGTGGTCTTGACTACAAGTCTACTATTTATATTCCAACAAGGTTTAATTAAAGCAAACTGCAGCAACAGCCTCCATGTACAGTTGTGTTCAAAAGAATAGCAGTCTGTTTAAAAAAATGAGTAAAGCCCAAAATCCTTATAATGGTTTTTATTTCCATGCATTGGGAACACTGCACATTATATTCTAAATCAAAACATGAAGAAAAAAGCAGAAATTCTTTACTCACTTTACAGAAAATGAAGAAAAATTAACATTGGGCTGTTCAAAAAAGTAGCAGTGTCTGCATTTTACTTTACAAACTCAAATATTTACTGTATAAACTGAAAAAATATCCAGGATTCAGCATTCCCATGAATCACTAAACTAATATTTAGTTGTATAGCCACTGTTTCTGAGAACCGCTTCACATCTGTGTTGCATGGAGTCGACCAACGTCTGGCATCTGTGAACACGTATTCCAGCCCAGGATGATTTGACAACGTTCCATAATTCCTCTGCATTTCTTGGTTTTGCCTCAGAAACAGCATTTTTAATGTCACCCCACACGTTTTCTATCGGATAAAGGTCCGGGGATTGGGCTGGCCACTCCATGACTTTAATTTTGTTGGTCTGGAACCAAGAAACTGCTCGCTCATAACCCTTTTCCACCAAGCTGGTTCCAGGGCTGGTGCTAGAGCCGGTTCACGGTTGGTTCTAAGAACCGGTTGAGAACCGTTTTCTTTTGCACAAGCTGGTGCTGACCAGCAGCTGGCCAGAGAGCCACGTCATCACGTTACTGTATACGTCTGTGTACGTCACCATTTCCAGTATTACCACTTGTACTTCAATGCATTCCACTATTTATCAAAATCCAGATCTGAATATTAAGCATATCAACATAGTCGAATGGGCAAACTCTGGTTTAAAACAGTTTAAGGATTTATTTAATTCGAACGTGCAATTAAAATCATTCATTGACTTAAAATCAGAATACAACATCCCGGACAAACACTTTTTTAAATATTTACAAATATGGAGCATTGTTCAATCACTTATCAAAACAAATAAAATCTGAAGATTATCTGAAATAGAGGACATATTTATAACCTCATACACAATTAAAGGAAAGATCAGTGAGTTTTATATTTTATTTATAAGATATCTCTTCAAAATGTCCAAAATGTAAAAGAATCGATGGAACATTTGTACATATGTTTTGGGAATGTGATCTTTTAATAAGTTTCTGGAAATCAATTCATTTCTTCACACAATCAGTTTTAGAAATTAAATTTGAGTTAAGCTCCAATTTGTATTTATTAAATGACACACTGGATCTTCAGATAGACCGGAAAAAAAGCAGGATATTAATTATGATCACATACTTCGCTAAGAAATGCATACTTTTACTTTGGAAAGATGATTCCCCTCCAACTTTCAATTTATTTTGGGATCAAATTTCAGTTTTTTTTTTACCATTTTTTTTACCATAAAAAGATATACTGTATTTTCTGGACTATAAGCCGCACCTACATATAAGCCGCATCCACTCTAAGATATGCAAGCCCCAGATATTTATGTTGTTAGATTAGATATTTACTACATGTACAGAAGGATTTTGAACTGTAAATGATGTACATGTTTGTATCTAAATAGATCTTTCCTAACAGTGTCTTTTAACACGGCAGCAACTTTGCTGATTAAAACGGGACAGAACCAAGAGAAAATAACCGGTATTTATTTATCTATTTATCTGTTTGAAATCTGCTTCTACTTCTATCTGCTAAAGAAGAAGTAGCGTATTCTTCTTTGCATTTATTTTGTCTTAGTTTTTATTCTAATTCCGGTTAGAGCGCCCCGAGTGGTGGAAGAAAAATCCACAGAATAGCCGCACCTTTGTATAAGCTGCATGGTTCAAAACCTATGGAAAAAGTAGCGGCTTATAGTCCAGAAAATACGGTATATATATATAAAAAAAAAAAGAAATCACCTAATATTGTTATTTACATGTGTGCTTTTCTTTTCTGGTCTGAATGAAATACGCAAAAGTAAGCACGTAGCCCCCGACGTAACGTGGTTCTTTCCTCTAGACCAGCAAAGAGTTGGTTCTTGTCTAGCACCAGTTTTGAGAGCCAGGAGCCGGTGCTTAGGCTGTGTAAAACCAAAGAACTGGTGCTAAGTCTGGCTCTAGCCCAGAACCAGCCCTGGAACCAGCTTGGTGGAAAAGGGGTATTACTGGTGTGTTTGGGGTCGTTGTCTTGTTGAAACTCCCATTTCAAGGGCATTTCCTCTTCAGCATAAGGCAACATGACCTCTTCAAGTATTTTGATGTATCCAAACTGATCCATGATCCCTGGTATGCGATAAATAGGCCCGACACCATAGCAAGAGAAACATCCCCATATCATGATGCTTGCACCACCATGCTTCACTGTCTTCAGAGTGTACTGTGGCTTGAATTCAGTGTTTGGGTCGTCTGACAAACTGTCTGCGGCCCTTAGACCCAAAGAGAACAATCTTACTCTCATCCATCCAAAAAATGTTTCTCCATTTCTCTTTTGGCCAGCCAATGTGTTCTTTGGCAAATTGTATCCTCTTCAGGACATGTCTTTTTTTTAACAGTGGGACTTTGCGGGGGCTTCTTGCTGATAGACAGAGGTGTCAAGTAACGAAGTACAAATACTTCATTACCTTACTTAAGTAGAAATTTTGGTTATCTATACTTCACTGGAGTAATTATTTTTCAGACGACTTTTTACTTTTACTCCTTACATTTTCACACAATTATCTGTACTTTTTACTCCTTACATTTTAAAAACAGCCTCGTTACTCTATTTCATTTCAGCCTTTAATAAAAACTATCCAGTTAAATTGCTCCATCCGGATAGAGTGAATTTGGTTGTGGTTGTTTCAGATGTTCTTGTCCAGTTTTGTTCTTACATCCGTTCCCTCAGATTCCTGCAACTAAACTTGGATGTACATTCCAATAAAGGTTAGGATAAATGATAACATGAACATGAAGTTTGACTTTTTGCACCATTACAACTAGTCATCATATCTCCTGCTCTCTGAAACACATGTTAATGCTCAATAGTACACATATATGGTTCTTTAATATATTTGCATTATACTAAGATACATTCATTTTCAATGGCTTTTGTCCTTAATGGCTTTTTTCCCCCTTACATTACTTTTACTTTTATACTTTAAGTAGTTTTGAAACCAGTACTTTTATACTTTTACTTGAGTAAAAAACTTGAGTTGATACTTCAACTTCTACAGGAGTATTTTGAAACTCTAGTATCTATACTTCTACCTGAGTAATGAATGTGAATACTGAAGACACCTCTGCTGATAGATTAGCTTCACACAGGCGTCTTCTAATTGTCACAGTACTCACAGGAAACATCAGACTGTCTTTGATCATCCTGGAGCTGATCATTGGCTGAGTTTTCACCATTCTGGCTATTCTTCGATCCATTCGAATAGTCTTCCGTTTTCTTCCACGTCTCTCTGGTTTTGCTTTCCATTTTAAAGCATTGCCGAGCAGCCCATCATTTTCTGCACTTCTTTATACGTTTTCCCTTCATTAATCAACATTTTAATCAAAGTACGTTTTTCTTCTGAACAATGTCTGGAATGACCTGTTTTTCTCAGGTTTTCAGAGAGAAATGCATGAGCAACATGTGCTGGCTTCATCCTTAAATAAGGGCCACCTGATTGACACCTGTTTTTTCACAGATTGAATGACTTCACTAATTGAACTCCACACGCAACTTCAATTCATTATTCAATTACACAGACTGAGGAGCATACATATCATGAATGTTGGCTCTGTTGGTTTTCTATGACCCTACTTCAGCAACTGCTAAATTATTTGCCATGCAGTAATATGATTTCTACCAAAAACCAGTTATTCATGTTGGACTGCTATTATTTTGAACACAACTGTACATTAGTGTCTGATTTGCCAAATGTACTATGTACTATCCACAAGGAACGCTACCCAGTCAGTGGAGATACCGTATAACAGGGGTGTCAAACTCATTTTGCTTGGCGGGCCGGATTTGACCAATTTCTTTCTGGCGGGCCGCACGCTCAAAATAACAAAAACGGTGCGGAAAATGTTTTTTTTTTTACTATTGTTATCTAATCCAATATCAGTTTAGTTAATTTTATAAGGAAATATGCACTTTGTTTACACTCTAATTATGTAAAATATATTTCTTCAGGATCTTTTCTTGAAATTTCTCGTTTTTTTTTAAAATTATGTAAGATACTTTTAATATCATTTTACAAAGATAAACAGAAACAAGTATGTTTTTTTTTATATTTTGCTTTTTTATAAGAAATTCAATTAAAAGCTAAATCTTTCTTATTACATCCGAGTGTTTCTTTGTGATTTAGAGATGTTTCCAGTACAATTAAGTGTATTTATTTTTAAAAATTGGCGCGGATATTTAAGCCAGTGTGCTGAAAAAGTCAGCACTTCTTTAAACTGTTTTACTTTGTCACTATCCTCGTATTCAAAACTGAAATACTCAGAATAAATATCTTCCATCATCTTTTTTAGCAGTGATATTTTTCCTGCGAAATATAATAGAAGTCAGTTAATAAAAATAAACGACCGTCTACAAAGAAATAAAATCAGGAAATGCATTCTAGAAAACTAAAAGAATGTCGAAAACTGCTCTCTTTGTGGAATAACGATGGATTTGTAGAAGAAATATATTATCGGATATTCTGCGATTCATGGCAATTATTTATGCCTTCCTTTTTAGTCAATTAACATTTCGTTTTTTTGCGTTGGAAACTTCTCTCGGGCCGCACATTTAACACCCCTGAACCCCCACCCCGGGTCGGCCTTAAAGCCACAAGGCATTGGGATTTTGCTTTCATTTTTGTTAAATAAATAGTTCGGTACATCGGATCAAATATGTTCCAGGTTCATAAAATTCAGATTCACGACAAGACGCTTCATATTTGTTCCAAAAACATTTAATGTGCTTCAGGAAAAGGTGGGATTACAGTACAAACGGATCCAGTCGGGGGGGGGTCACCAATTAGGAATAAATAACTGGCCTGGTTAACAGTTGCTCCTCGTCCTCGGATCGAGCCGCAGATATTTAATGATCAGAACCGTCGCGGGAGATTTAAGAACCTCGACAGATAAACTCATGTTCAACTTCTTTATTATCAACAAACAGCTTCAGGTTCAAAGTTACACGGAGAAGCAGTTCCTGGTTCCCTTCTTGAGAAGACGGTCTGGACCTGGTTCTGCTGCCCTCCCACAGGAGCCGGGTCTGAGGGGCCCCGGGTCTGGAGGGCCCCGGGTCTGAGGGGCCCCGGGTCTGGAGGGCCCCGGGTCCGGACCCCGGCAGGGCCCTGGTTCTGATCCTGCACCCCGATTCAGAGCCGGTCCAGAGGTCCGAAGCTTATGAGACAGTTTCCCCTTTAAGTGGTGCGGTGGCGCCCCCCGGTGGCGGCGGCCCGCCAGAGTTCATGTAATCAGGACACATGATTAATAAAACACAGATCAATAAGGCCAAGCGGAGCGTTTAAATCAGGCCGGGAGGAGAAACCAAGGCACCCTGGGTGGCAAGAGTGGTTTCATGTCGGCCCTTTTCATTTGTTTTGGCACTTTTTTCTGTTTTTATGAGTCTATTTTCTTTAAATCCGCCGTGTTGGACTACACTACCCAGAAGCCCTTGCTGCTCCTGAAGAAAATATACAAGAGAAATGTAGAAACGAGCCTCCTTCCTGCTCTTTAAAAATACATGTCAGTCTATTTTATATTTATATTTATATATATTTACTCTTCTGGAAGTAACCGGTTTGGTCCTCTAATATCAAAATGTACAAAACATTACAGCTTTTTGTTAAAATTAAGGAAAAGAGACACGAAAGGACACGGTGACGGAAAACCTGGCGATTAGTTGTGAAGAGAGAGAGAGAGAGAGTCCTGGTCCCGGGCCCCGGGTCCCGGGTCCCGAGGGTCCCGGGGGTCAGAAGTACGGGACGGCCGTCAGCTTGTACCACTTGACCGTCTCG